>NC_080163.1:171297220-171500220 GCF_950295315.1 Erinaceus europaeus
CACGCTAGAAACCTGAGGTCCTCCCCACACTGCCAAACAAAAGGAGAGGAAGAGGAAACTAAAATTCTTGGAGCAGCAAAACTTCGTGAATGGGGACGAGGAACATTCCCATTCAAACCAGGAGGTACAGGAAGTTGTGGGAGTTGAGCTGATGAAAAGGACTGTTGAAGAGGTCAGGCAACAGCACTGAGGCCTCCACCAGGAGGAAACAGTGCACAGCAGGAACATGTAAGGAGGCTGAGCAGTCAGTCTTTAAGGCTTAGTTTATCAGATCAAAGCAGAAGGAAAACTCAGAAACTTCAAAGATGGTGTCCCAAAGAAGAAGCTGTTGAATAAAACCCTTGAAGATCACCTGAAACTTAAATAAAAAAAAACAAAAACAAACAGGGCACTGAGTCTATTCTGCAACACAGCCTGTAGTGAACATGGACATCCACATTAAAAGAGGTCTGAACAGCAGAAGCAGCAACAGGCGGGTGAAAAAACTCGCCAGCCAGGGAAGAGACCAGGGGGTGCTCCGTGGATGTCCTGGAGACAAGCAAGAGGACCGAGTTTAACTGAATTTGGAGTTGTTCCTACATGTGATTTGAAAGGGTCACCTGTCCCCTAGTTAATCCACACTTGGGTACATTAAGCATGAGTGTGACAGACACTCTTCCAAGACTTCATGCAAAGTCTCCGTACAGGTCCAGAGGTATGGTGTTCACATGAATCTTCACTGAGACTGGCCGCCCAGCTGGTGAGTGAGTCAACCCTGGGGGCTTTTTGGAAGTTATTTATTGTTCCTCATTATCACTGTCCTTCACCCTTGGTTTTAATCAAGTATCAAAAAAACTAGATTCATTAACACTAGAATGTGTACAATGAGAGGAAATGCTATGTAACTAAAAAGACTACTAATCACATTCTAGAAACTATTTTATTTTTCATTATCTACTGCAATTCACGTCTAGACCATCCCCCAACAGCACTGTTGTTTTATCTGATGTCTGCACACTGCCTTCTATATAGTGTCTACAAGGATATGTGGGCTGACTTGTTACTGTTTACCTGTTTGCTTTAGATTTAAAGATTCTTTTAACTTCTTTATCTCAACATCATTTTGTTGTTGTTGTTGTTGTTGTTATTATTGTTTGTTTTTTTCATCACCAGGGTTATTGCTGGGGATTGGTGCCTGCACAAGGAATCCATCATACTTTACATATTAATTTGCTTTTGTTTCTTAAGATGGAGTCTGTAATAAATTTCCAAACCTACAAAATTATGCTACTACATTATTTTGATAATTGAATACAAAATTCTACCATTTTTAGATTTTCTTTTTCCACCAGGGTTATCATTTGGGGCTTGGTGCTTCCACAATGAATCCACTGACCCTAGTGACCATTCATTTTTCCTTCCCTTTTTTTTTTGGTTTTTGTTTCCTTCATATTTGACAGGAGAGAAAGAAACTGACAGGGGTTGGGGAGAAAGAAGGAGAGAGACAGAGACATGCCTGCATCGTGGCTTCACTGCTCATGAAGCTTCTTCCCTGCAGATGGAGGCCAAGGGCTTGAACCTGGGTCCTTGCACATATCAATATGTGCACTCAACTGGGAGTGCCACTGCCTGAACACAGATGATTCAAGTTTTGAAAGGTTTTTATTAGTGGCTTAATACTGATTTACAAAATTATGAGACAACAGAAGTACAATTCCATTCCTTTTCTGCCCCTTCACTGGGAACTGCAGTGGTTCTCCCAAGGTTAAAGATATGAGTTGACTTATTCCTTCTGTAAATAGTTATCTTCAAGTCACCTTCCCATAACATTTCTCCTCCCTCTGGGAGTATGGACCAGAATTCCTTTTGGGGCGCAGAAGGTAAGAATTCTGCCTTCTGTAACTACTTCTCCTCTAAACATGGGAGTTGGCATGTTGATCCATACACCCAGCCCATTTGTGTCTTTCCTTTGTGTCTTTCCTCAGTTTTTAAAAATATATATATATATATATATATACATATATATGTATATATAGATATATATTTTAAAAATTTATTATCTTAATTTATTGGACAGAGACATCCAGACATTGAGAGGAAAGGGAAGTTAGAGAGGAAGACATAGAGACACTTGCAGCCCTGCTTCACCTTTTTCAAAGCTATCCCCCTGAAACTGGGGGTTACGAGCCTCAACCCGGGTCCTTCAGCATTGTAACATGTGTGCTCAAACAGGTGTGCTACCACCCAGCCCCAGATACACTTATTTCTAACACACACACACACACACACACACACACACACACACACACACACACACCAGACTGAACCTGCGTTTATATGCATCTATGTTCTGTGCTCTGCTTATGAGTTATCTTCCTGGAACTTAAAAATTTTTCTTTCAGCTTTTATTTATTGAATAATGAGAAATTATAGGAGACAGAGCGAGAACCAGACATCACTCTGGTACATGTGCTGCCAGGGATTGAATTTAGGACCTCATGCTTGAGAGTCCAATGCCTTATCCACTGCACCACCTCCCAGTCCATAGAACTTAACATTTTTAAACCATTTCTTATTTGTCTATTTTTCTCTGAAGTACCAGGATCTGTGTAATGAATTTTGGAGCAAAGGCCCAGTGATTTCCTTGGGACAAGTTTTTTAAAGTATATTCTTATTCAAAGAGTCTATGTATTTTCTTTTTTTTTACAACTCTTTATTAATATTTTACTTCTTTGTTTAATAGATACAGAAAAATCAATATGGAAAGAGATATTGAGAGAGAACAGGAGATAGCAATAGATGGATAGATAGATAGATAGATAGATAGATAGATAGATAGATAGATAGAGATAGATAGATCTCCTGCCCTGCTTCACCACTTGTAAAGCTTTTTCCCACAGGTGGAGACTGGAGCCCTGACCAGGGGTCCTTGCAGATGTCATGTTTGCGCTCAACCAGGGGTGCTACTGCCTGGCTCCCAAGCCCATGTGATTATTTTCAGTTTAACAATCATTTGAGAAATTTTTCTCCTGAAAGTGTGCATCAATTTGCAATCAACTCAGCAATGCTGGTAAGAATGTCACTTCCCCAGCCTCACTGACACTGAATAGAATCACTGATTTCAAAAACTAACTAACCTGTGAGTCAAACAGTAATAAGCTTTAATTTTGTATAAGGGACAGGCCAGAGCACCATTCACTCCAGGACAGGACATGCTGTGGTGGGTAAGAAGCTAAGTCTTCAAGCACATGCTGTGCTGGGCTCCAACTCATCTGTGACCCTTCAGGTCCTACCAGTATGGTACACATCTGACTGACTGATCCAATGAGCCTCAGAATACAGGTGGCTTTACACTACTGAGAAAATATTAATAAGCCTATGAATCCCTACTTGGCACATAGCAGTCACCAGAGTTTTGATGTACCTTTCTAAGTCAGAATCTACAGAAAGTCTAAGAGGTGAGTGCAATCAACTTCAGTGTCAGCAAGAGCAGCTCTGCCAATTACATAAACACGATCTATAATTAGCTAGTGGTCACATTTCTTCGGTGTCTGATTAGTTAAAAACATATCTCTAGCTGCAAATTCAACTGTAAATTGGAATGATAGTGATAATAGCTGTATCACAAGATTAAAGTCGGGACCACCTTACTGATTGGACAGTGGCAATCATAACAAAAACCATACTTTAATTTTAGTTAAAGACAAAAGGCCAGGCCAGGTGGTGGTTCACCAGGTTAATCGTACATAGTACAAAGTGCAAGGACCTGCGCTAGGATCCCAGTTCAAGCCCCTGGCTCTCCTCCTGCAGAGGGGTTGCTTCACAAGCAGCAAAGCAGGTCTGCAGGTGTCTATCTTTCTCTCCTCTCTATCTCCCCCTCCTCTCTCTCAATTTCTCTCTGCCCTGCCTAATAAAATAGAAAAAATGCCTGCAGGAGCAGTAGATTCCTGGTGCAGGCACTGAGCCCCAGAAACAACACTGGAGGCACAAAAAAAAAAAAGAGGAAGAGCCAAATGAAACACAAGTGCAAATATTATATAAATACAATTATTATTCATCTCCGGGCATGAGTTTTAATCATTTTAAATTCAGACATTTTGTATTTTTAAATTGAGCACTCATTATAAAAATAGTATGTAAGCATACCCATATCCATACCCATATGCAAGGAAGACCTTAAAACTAGAAAATAGAGGCTAGGCAGTAGCAGTGCAGTGGGTTAAGCACACATGGCATGAAACACAAGGACCTGCATAAGGATCCAAAAAAGTTCAAGCCCCTGGCTCCCCACCTCTAGGGGAGTCGCTTCACAGGCAGTGAAGCAGGTCTGAAGGTGTCATACTTTCTCTCCCCCTCTATGTCTTCTGCTTCTCTCTCGACTTCTCTCTGCCCTGTCCAGCAGCAACAACAACAGCAATGGCAACAATAAAAATAACACAACAATGGCACATCAACAAAGGCAGCAAAAATGTGGGGAATGGTCTCCAGAAGCAGTAGATTCGCAGTGCAGGCACGGAGATATATATATATATATATATATATATATATATATATATATATATATATATATATATCAGGGTTATTGAAATAGACAACTTTAGGATGAAATAGATAACATTAGGATGAAATAGACAACTTTCGGATGCAGGAAAGATGAAAGATTTGGAGCAATCCAAAGAAGTCCTTGTGGGCAGTGAAAGAAATCTTGTTGTGTAAGCTCTCTAGAAAGAGTGTATCCCATTCATACAGGCACAAGGAAGCCTCTCAAAACCAGACTTATAGTAACACCTGAGGCATCATTCCTTTATTAATTATCTGAGTGCTGAAGACAAGGCAGTTCAAGTCAGAAAGCAGCAGATACAGAGACTCAGGTTTCCTAAATAACTCATAGGTGAAATCACTGGGGTTCACGGGGCGGGGGGTAGAAGAGGTGAGTTCTATGGACTGCAAAGACTAGAGACAAACAAAACAGTGAAATAACCTCAGAGGTCAAACTCATGCAGTTGAATGAGAAGATAACTATCTGTGCTGTTGGATTTAAAATGTCTTCTCTCTGAAAGAAAGGCAAGGAATTGATTTTTTTTAATTGTCTAACACTGCCCTCCAGCGGCAGCTCCTCTCTTAGCACTGGGGGGAAAAAAGTCCTAAACTGAACAACCTTACTCTTGGCCAATAGCCAAACAGCCAACAGCCCCAAATACCACAAATATTTTGGTTTTCCGTAAGGTACATCTTATAGGTCTATGGATTTTTGTGCATATGTGTATGTAACCTATAAGGCACAAGATAACCAAATCCAATAGCCCCAAATTCTAGAATTATTTTGTTTTTCTTACCATGGAAAATTTACATACATCTGTGTGTGTGTGTGTGTGTGTGTGTGTGTGTAAAAGTCATTTTATTAAAACATGTCATACATTTCACAAATAAGGATGGATTTTTTTTTTCCTCCAGGATTATTGCTGGCCTCGGTGCCTGCACCATGAATCCACCGCTCCTGGAGGCCATTTTTTCCCCTTTTTGTTGCCCTAGTTGTTGCAGCCTCGTTTCGGTCATTATTGCCATTGTTGATGTTGCTTTGTTGTTGGATAGGACAGAGAGAAATGGAGAGAGGAGGGGAAGACAGAGAGAGAGGGGAGAGAAAGATAGACACCTTCAGACCTGCTTCACTGCCCTTGAACCGACTCCCCTGTAGGTCGGGAGCCGGGGGCTCGAACCGGGATCCTTACGCCGGTCCCTGCGCTTTGCGCCATGTGCGCTTAACCCACTGCGCCACTGCCGGACTCCCAAGGATGGATTTTTTTTAGAACAAAACTTTAGGTTACAAAGGGATAGAGCATTGGCAAACTGAAAGCTACCAATGCATCAGCAGACCCTGGTCTACTTACTGTGTCTTTGGTGCACATGCTTGATCTCAGCAAGACCTACTGACATCTATGGGGCCCCAGGGGGAAAACTAGCAGATGTGTTCTACTAATGAAAGCTAACAGCTGCTGAATCAGGCAGAATATCCCCAACAAGGAGAGTGGACCAGCAAGAGGATCCCCAAGGAGCAACTGACCATCAATAGAAGCCTAGAAGGCAGGATAGCAGTTGAAAATCATTGACTCCTGACCCAGCAAACTATGGAGACTTTCAACTTTTTCTGGCTGTTTTCTGCTCTTAGTGAATTTGCACAATAAAGCCATCTCCAGACTGTACACAGTTTAAACGGATATCACATATTTAGACAATTACAAGGTATTGAGAGACATATCTACACCATTGACCACTATATTTACAACATCTGTTTATAATCTTTAAAGACCATTTGATGAATGTGTGTATGTGTGTGTATAAGTACCTAACTTACCTATAACCTTAGCCAGATAGATCAAAATCGATTGGCCCTGTCAGTATCTAAGATACTGTTATTAGCAGACAGCCTTAAACAGCAGAAAGCATAGTGAGGTCAAGTATATTATGGTAAATCCCAACCACTGGAATTTCAAAGAAAAACAAGCTCAGCTCAATCAACACTACCTGAGCCACCAGGCCACTACGTGCTGCTGCTGACTTGTTACCGTGGATTGTCTCCAGACACCAAGTCGGAGATGTCAACATCCCATCTCCTCTTATGGTGAGATCTTTCCTCACACATGAGACCACCTAGTTCCATTTCCACAGCACGTTTTCTAACAAAGTTACAGAGTAGACATAGGCTGGGGCCTAGGATGCTGGGCACAGGTGTACATGTCCCCCTAAGTAAGGGGCAATTACATGCCTCAGACAAGAGTCCTTCATAGTCCTTCCCGATTAGACTCAGACCTCACAAGCCTGGAATTCTAGTGGAAGGGTCTAAAGAAGGCATCACACGTACTTGAGGGTTCTTATTCATTAAATGTTTTGTCCTGCTTCCCATCTTTCTGACTTTCAGTCACCAAGTTCCAGGTGCTACTGTATTACCCTCCTGACTTTCCTGGGCAGATAACCTCACCAACATGACCCAGAATACAGCTCTCCATAACCCTGCCCCAACAGGGAAAGATAAACATAGACTAGGGGTATGTATCAATCTGCCAATATCTATGTCCAGTGGAGAAGCAATTACAGATGCCAGAACTCCCACCTTCTGCACCCCATAATGATCTTTGGTCCAGACTCCCAGAGGGATTTATGGGAGCGGAAGTGAACCAGAGGACTCTGTACCACTATTCCACCAGGATCCAAACTTTTTGTTACCAGGAAGCTTGTTTTTATAGCATCAATGAAAGGGAAGCGAATTGAAAAACACCAGAGGAAGCTTTGCACAGTTTCACTTATCTGAGAAGGGTGGCGGAGAAAGACTCCTGTAAGTAGTAATCGATGCCAGGGGGTGAACTGGAAAGGGGGTAAAGGCAGGACCACTATAAAAATTTGGGACAGGGGTACACACACACACACACACACACACACACACACAGAGAGAGAGAGATTAGTTATAGAATCAGCCTATATTGGTGATCTTGGGAGAACTTTTCTCTCAGATAAGTGAAACTGTGCATAGCTTCCTCTGGTGTTTTGCACATTAGCTTCCCTCTCATTGAAGCTATAAAAACAATATTCCTGGTGACAAACACTCCCAACATCACCCAGGTGAAATGGAGGAGTGAGGACACTGATTTCTGGTGGTGAGAACCGTGTGGAACTGTACCCCTATTACCTTACAGTTTTGTGAATGGATATTAACTCTCTAATGGCAAATGCTAGAAGAAGAACTCTCTAATAAAAAAAAGTAAAAATAAATTTAAAAGTAAATAAGAAAGAGATGAGAACTGTCTGGCAGTTAGTATGTTGAAGTGTTATTAAATGAGGTAAAAGCTAGAATAGAGGTAGGAAAGACCCTTCAGGACCAGCAAGATGGCTGAGCCAGACAGTTGCCCACTTTGCCCTGTGCACCACGTGGGCTCAGGCCTGGGCCTCACCACACTGTAGAAGATGGTAGGCAGTGCTGAGAGCTTTCCTCTCTCTCTGTCCTTATCTGGGAAAAACAAAACAAAACAAAACAAAACAAAACAGCTTTGGAGGAGTGAAACCCTAGGCATGAAAAAATAGAGATATTATGAAAGAAAGGAAGGAAAGAAGGAAGAAAGGAAAGAAACAAATAAAGGAAGAAGGAAGGAAGGGAGGGAGGGAGGGAGAGAGGGAGCAAAGTACTTCCTTGAGTACCTTTGTATCCACAGGCCAACAACCTAGTTGGTGGAGGCAACAATTTCCTACACAGAGTTCATCCTAATATTTAGTTGTATTGATACCTCTTCAATATAACACATTTAATTATCATATGAAGTCTGATTTTATAAAAATGTAAATGCATTTCTTCATTTTTGCTGCAGGGGTTTTCTACGGTGGTTGCTGTCTGTGTGATACATTTAATGCTCCCAGCGGCCAGCTTTCCTTTCATTGTTTGTTACTCATTATCTTTTTATGACAGAGACAGAGAGAAATAGGCTGAGAGAGGGCGAGATAGAAGGTACAGGGAAGGAGAAACAGAGCTCTCACTGCAGGCCTGAGAGTGAGGCAGCTTCCACTGGGGAGGACACGGGACGAGGCCTGCCAGCTGCCTGCCTGCTGTGTGTGTCTGTGCATCTGTCTGTGTGTGTCTCACACCCGGGCGGTCACCCACCACAGTGTACAAACTGCCCTTGGTGTGTGCAAACAGAGGGCTCAGTGGAAAGACCAGGCCCTAGGTGGTGGCTCAGCTGGAAGAGTGCACGTGTTACCACCACAGTGCAGCTGCGGTTCAAGTCCTGGGTCCGTGTGTGTGTGTGTGTGTGTGTGTGTGTGTGTGTGTGTGTGAGAGAGAGAGAGAGAGAGAGAGAGATTTATGAGCTGATGAGCAGTGCTGCAAGGGTCTCTCCCCTTTGTCTTCTCTCCCTGTCTCTGTGTCACCATCAAAAGAAAAATGGAAAAAAAAAAAAAAAAGAAAGAGAATAAAAAAAATAAAAAGGTCTCCAGGAAAGGTGGAGTCTGGCAGGCAATGAGCCTCAGCGATAACAGTGGTATGGAAAGAGCAGGAAGAAAAGGCCACTTCATGCTAAACATCTAATGAAATTAAAGGTGTGCTGTGTTCACCTTGCTATTGCCTACCATGTGCTATTTTTTAATTAATTGATTCATTTTTTAATTTTACAAAATAGCCTGTCAACAGGGCTTTGAATTTACACCATTCCCAGCACCAGAGTTCTGACTCCTTAGTCTCCCCACTGCAAGCCACCTCAGTTCCCCTAAGGTTGTAGACATGGCCAACCTCCATCTCTACAGGCTTTTTTTTTTCATTATCTTACAGGGGGCTTCATGGTTCACAGTTCATTCACTGACACACAGGCACAATCCCACCTGCCCTCCCTGTAACCTATGGAGATTCCTGGGTCCCCGGTCCTCAGAAAGCAGAGGAGAAGCTCCTGTAAGCTCCAAGGGGAGGCAGTGACATGGCCTTGTGGCTGAGGTTTCAGGACCCCACCACCGAGCACATCTGCACTCAGCTACCCTGCTACCCTGGAGGGCAGCAGCTCCTGCAGGACCTGGGGTGCAGTGGCCCAACCCCAGGTCCCTGCACATCTTTTCAGGGCAGCAGTGCAAGAGCAGGAGGCCGAGGCTCAGTGAGAGCAGGGACAGAGTCCCCCTGGATATGCCACAGGGGTGAGGAGGAGGGGGGCTGTGAGTCTCAGTAGGAACAGGAAGGGGACAGAGCAGGGCCCAGCAAGGCCACTTTACTCAGGTGGCCTGGACTGTGTCCTCCTGGTCATGGTCACAGGGAAGACTGAGGGGCTGCAGCAGCTAAAGCAAATCTCCCTGGACCTTTTAGAGGTGGTTTTCTAACGAGTCACTGGGAGATGGAAGCAGATGAAAAAAACCAGGGGCACCTGACTGTGCTTTACCCATTTCCCAGCAGCACGGGGGAAACCCATGATGTGTGCTTCAATTGCTCTTGTTCTTAATCTTTTTCTTAAGGACACAAAACATCTGTCTCATATTTCATGACTTGAGTGAGGAAAGCACTGTTCAAGCATCACATCGTATTTTCTTTCAACTAGTTTACAGGATACTAAGGAAAAGGTAAGAAAGAAAGACAAGTCTGAGGAACCCCTCAGCCTGGTCAAGCACTCAGATGATGCAGCAGGGCAGTGAGAACAGGCTTCTCCCCACCTCTCCCCACACAAGCAGACACAGACACAAACACACCTGTCTGGGGCTCAGCACCCTGATTGTTCTGACCAGTAACTCTCTCACTGATGTTAATCTGTATGTTTCTTGTCTGTGATCAGATGGAGTGCATCTTACCAGAGCTGTTTAAGAAAGAAGTGCTGGAGGGGTGGAGGAGAGGGGCGCACCTGACTCAGAGCACTAGTTACAAGCTGCTGGGTTCAAGACACTGGTCCCCCTGAAGAGGAAGAGCTTCACAAGCAGTTGAATCAGTGCAGCAGGTGTCTCTCCTTCTCCTTCTCTATCTCTCCATCTGCTCATTCACTCTCACTTTCTCTGTCCCTGTCCAGTGAACTATAGTAAAATGATTATTAAAAAGAAAATGAAAAAGAGTGGAAGTCACCTAGATTTCCATCATCAGATGACTTGACTGAATAAGGAGTCATGGGATAGATGTTCCATGAAATACTACTCTGCAATCAAAAACGACAAAATGGATGGAACTGAAGTGATTATACTTACCAAAATAAGTGAAGATATGAAACACAACTACCAGATGGTTTCACTCATATGTGGAATCTGGAGATATGATTCACTGAACTTGTAAAAAAAAAATCCAAACAAAATAGAAGCAAGGAAACTGTGAGACTTGTGAGAACTCTGGTGGTTGTCTTTGGGAGAGAGGGGATACAGTATTCTGGTGGTGTGAAACTGTACAATGTGATCACAATCTTGTAACAAAATTAATAGCAAATTAAAAAGAAAATGAAAGACCTAATAATAAAAAAAAGAGAAAAGATATAGCAAAAAGCTAAGGCATCTATTCTAGGCTAATTCAAGTCCTCTAGTGGTTACTCGGATGTGTATCTTTATACTAGAGTTGAAGGACATCATAGAATATGTGCAACTTGAACCTGAACTGGAATTGGTGTATTGCACCAAAGTAAAAGACTGGGGTGGGTGGAGGGGAGAATACAGGTCCAAAAAGGATAACAGAGGACCTAATGGGGGTTGTACTGTTATATGGAAAACTGGAAAATGTTATGCATGTACAAACTATTGTATTTACTGTAGAGTGTAAAACATTAATTCCCCAATAAAGAAATTTAGATAAATAATAAATAAACTAAAGAAAGGAATATCTACAACTCATTTGCTACTGGATTGTTTATTTTTAAAATGGGTTTATGGAGATAACAATGCCATTATGTACACACACACACACACACACACACACACACACACACACACACACACACTACTTATGCTCCTGGAAATAGTGTGTCTCTGACAGCACCCATGTGAATATCTGGCTGTGATATTTACTGTTTAGAATTATATAATGATATAACTACTGTGTGAAATGGGGCAAGGCTTGTGACATTTCTATTATTTCTAGTAAAAGCCTGAAAGTCTACAGTCATCTCAAAAGAAAACTATTTTAATAATGAAGAGTGGTGGTATAACATGCTTCAGGGAGTCAAGTCATGCTGTCAGCTGGTCAGTTATGACACTGACCTTTGACCGATGACATCACAGCCCAGGGGCCTTGGCTACAGCGGAATCTTCAGTCTTGAAGACTGAGCTGACAGTGCAAGCAGTTCTGTGTCCAGCTCTCTCTTTAGCATCAAGGAGTGAAGAATAGAGGATGTCTGAGTCTACCAGAAAGTCTTCGCGGCTTTCAGGGTGTCTGGGCTGTCTGTCCTGCTTCAGGTAGAGTCTGTTCACATGCCCTGTGTGACCGGCAGAGCAGGAGGAGGGCAGTCCCAGGATGTGCTCTGTGTGATGCCCACTGACAGAATCCTCAGCTTCAGCCCTGGTCTCATGAGATTCCCTCCTGCTGATACCAGAGAGCAGACTTGACCTGCTAGGATCACAGTCCTGTGGGCTTACTCAGGGCACAGCCACAAATAGCTTTGTACTTCCTTGAGTTGAGAAACATTTGGATGTTTGATTTATTATTTGATGATTGTGGGCTTCCTGCCTCCCTCACCCCCAAAGTGAAGACTGACTTAAAGAAGATTAGAGTCAGTTTTCAATAATTCTGTTATCTAAGTGTGTATGTTAATGTGAGACCACAATGGAATGACCTCTTCACACTCTTGGAGTCCATGCAATCTGACCTCTGTAGGTCCCACGTATATCTGTTTAAAATTATTTTTATGACATAGGAAGAGAGACAGAGAAGATAAGAGAAAAGAAGCAAAGAGGAAAGAAAAGGGGGAGAGGAATGTGTGAAGAAAGCAGATGATACTTGGGGTTGATGATTTTCCCACAACACTCTAGACGCTGTGCTGCCTTTAGGCCTTGGCCCTGAGCTGGTTCTTTGAAACATTTCTCATCCTCTCTCCTTTGACCTCTAGCATCCCCTTACTTTTTTTTTTAATTCTTATATTGGGGGTCAGTGATAATTCACTACAGTGCGGATTGTTGACACAGGTAAGATTTCTCATCTCCCCATGAGCGGATCTGCAGAACACTTTCACCCCTCACTCAGCTCCTTCCCCAGCACCAAGCACCAGGACCCCAACCCTCACTCCCCCTCACTCCCTCTTAGTGTCTCCTTTCTCCCAGGTCCAGTGACTCAGCTGCTTCCTTGTCCCCTGACACTAACGTGACAGTCCCTGTGTCCTGTCCTTCAAGCTGCCCTCCATCTCCACTGGCCCTGAGTGACCTCAACTCTCATAGGAGCTCTGTGTAGCTCAGGACTCCTGAGTGGGCGTGCTGAGTCCTTCTGGGGGACTGAGATTCCTCTGTATTGCTGTGAGTGCTGGCATCAGCATGAGCCCCTGTGTCCTGAATGCCTGCTGACAAGCTGCCCTGTGGGTTTGCTGTGTTGCAGGACTTCTGTGGAGGAGAGTGACCCGCAAGAGGAGAACATCCCAGTGATGCCTCGTGGCCGCATACTGCTCTTTGGCCCTGCCAAATTCCAGAAGGGGCGGAAGTGGCAGAAAAGACAAATGATCTTATATTCCAACATGCTGCTCATCTCCAACACGAAGTGCGTACCTGCTCCCCCTGCTCCTTACCCCACAGCTGCTGCTTCTCTGCTGCCCTGAGGACAGAAGAGGTGGTTTTTCTGCAACGTTTCTGTCCAGCACTGGGAAGGCAGCAGAGGGGAAGAAGGGAGACTGGGCAGGGCCCCAAGTTCTGGGGAAGGGCAGCCAGGGTGGAGAAGCTGAAGGAGGGATGCAGAGTCAGAGGCCAGCGGGGACCCAGCCTGGAGGACCCACCACTGGCCTGCTCTTACAACTGGGCACGAGGGAGACAGGAAAAGCCACAGTCAGACATGCTTCCTGGGACTCACAGACACTAACACTGAATTTCTGCAAAGTGTTTTCATTCACAGCCTGCACATGGTGACGGGTCCTGGGAATGAGGGAATGAGTAATTCATTAACTGAATTTATTTTGTGTGACACGAGGCAATGAATTCAGTCAGTGGACAACACTGTTGAGCAAAGTCCTCTTCAAATTTCTTTGAAAGTACCTGAAAGACAAGAGAAGGATATGGGGAAGGGAACAGAGAGGAGAGACACCCAGTGACAGCTCCCACTATGCAGTTCCCTTTGCTCATGCACAAGGTCCTTTTCATGGCACATGAGCCACTGCCTGGCTTTATGATGGGCACAGCATTTAAGCAGCTTTTTACTTTTGGCCAGACTTTAAGTGAAACATTATGAATAAAACACTAAGAAAGCAAGTTTGAAATAACAAATTTTTATCTTTTAAACTAATATTATTGTAGGTTTATGGTTTTGTACAGTTCTTGACACAAAGGTAATCTTGACATTGCACCTTGATAGGTATCTGCAAAACACTCTCTTCACTGACTTAGGTCCTTTCCCATCATGCTCCAGGACTCCACAATCACCCCCTGTCCCCCACCCCCAACCTAGCCCTCTCCCTGCCCTCCCTCCCTAGAATCCTTTCCTTTGGTTCAATACACCAAACCAGTCCACGTTTTGTTACGTGTTTCTCCTTTCTGTTGTTGAACCTTATGTTCTGCCTACAAGTGAGATCATCTCTACTCATCCTTCCCCTTTTGGCTTATCTCACATGATTCCTTTACGTTTCTAGGCTGCACTTATTTCAGGACCAGTCTTCCTCCAGTGGCAGAGTATGTTGAGCCAACCTCCCTTTGGAGAGTGGCGCAGTCCCTACCATTGCTGTCCCACATTGAGGGCAAGGTCCTGTAGAGGCCCACAAGAGGTTTATGGTGTTGCTCCTGATGGAGATGACCAGTGACAGTGCAGACAGGTCTCTGTCAGAGGTCTAGGCCCATCGTGTCTATGTGGGAATCCCAGGATTTCCTGACTTGGGCCCCAGATGATGGGGTGGCCTGGTGGTGACAGAGAGCCATCATTGAAGTCTGCTGGTCTCTTGCCCTTATTCAGCTTTTGTTGTCCTTACTTTGTCTGACAAGTTTAGCCTTAGTGTGATCAAGGAAGTGAAATAGGAAGTGGGTGAAGAGTTATCTAGGTCTAAGTATAAACTATTTGATTCAATACTTTATGGTGTCTTTACTTTTCTTTCTACTTGCTTGCTGCACTTATAGACTCATTGTAAACATGTGCACGCTTTCTTTGAGGTAAATATTTTCCCTCTAACTTATGGAAAGGTATGCAAAGCCCTTAGAAACTGAGACTGGGTCGCTGGCTGGTGGCACACCTGGTTCAGTGTGCATACTTATTACCATGCCCAAGGTTCTAGGTTCAATCCCCACTCCTCATCTGCAGGGGAAGCTTCATAAGCAGTTAGCAGGGCTGCAGATTCATTCCTCTCTTCAACTGGGTCTCCCACCCTCTCAATTTCTCTCGGTCCTCTCAAAAACAAACACACAGAAACAGGGGAATGATCAGTAACAACAGTGGATTCATCAGGCACCCACTGTGATAACCCCAGTGGCAATTAAAACGAAATGACATGGAAAATACATCTTAATTCTTTCAGTCTCATAGAAAATATATTTAACTGACTTATTTGACATTATTTTGACATTATTTTGACTTATAATTTGACATTATTTTAAATAATGACTTATTTCATTAGTATCCTCAAGCACTTTCAGGGTGACAATAATTACCTAATAAGTTAATTACAATTTTCATACAATTAATAAGGGAAATATGATCATGGATCATTATGATTAACAAAGAAGACACTACATGGAAAGATGCTAAATGAGTGAAAGGTTCTCTTAGTGAGCTCATAAATATAGGGGGGTTATCTAATTGTTCTACAATGTTCAGGAAAACGGCTGCTTTTCTCCCACTGGTAAGGAGTGTTCAGGGACATCCTGGGCCGGGCTCCAGTCAGCAACAGCACTCAGGCCCCAGCCCTCCCTCTGCTGTGCTCCCAAGGCTCTGCTCAGAGGGGAAGGAGCCACAGAAACACACCCACCATCTCCCCAGGAGAAACCCAGCTGCTCTCAGAATGCTGGAGATACCAGCTGACTGCTCTGTGCTCTGTTCCCTCTCCAGGTTCAAGGGTCACTTCAGAATCAAGTACTGGGTGCCCCTGCTGGACATTTGGGTGGCACCCAACATGAAGAAACCCAAGAAAGTCTCAAGAATCCGCCCATCGCTGGTCTTGGGCTGGGCTGACCTCAGCTTCGTTGTCTCTTTTAAGTAAGACTGCAGCCAGGCATCTCTCTCCTCATGACTCTCAAGGGGGAGCACAGCTCCACCTGTGGGTCTATTAGCCAATAGTGCGCTGACCCCCTCAAAAACATCTGTGTGCTGTCAACTGTCCCCATAGGCTCAGATTCAGGCAAACACGTGCAACTGCTATGCCCTCTGAAGGTGGGGACCAGGGGCTTGAACCCACATCCTTGTGCATGGTAACATGTGCAGTTAACCACCAGTATAACTGCCCAACCCCCAACACAATTTATCCTCCATCTAGAATTTTTTTCTTTCCAACCCAGCAAGCTGTCTGTCAAACAGCAGGGCCCTCACCACCCAGTAGCAGGACAGGCCTCCAGACTCACACAGTCCCACCAATAACCACCACGTTGATGTTTATACTGGCCGGCAATCACAATATGTTTGTGTGAATTTTATGCATTCTAACTTTCTTTCTCCTCTTGGATTTCAGATCAGCTGAGAGGATGGAGCAATGGTATAAGGAGCTTTGTAGGTATGCCATTAGTTCACATATTTCAAATCATTTCTTAAGAATATTCTGATTATTTTATCAATGAGAAAGGAAGAGAGAGAGAGAGAGAGAGAGACAGAGAGAGAGACAGAGAGAAAGAACCAGGTATCAGTCTGGTACATGTGCTTCTGGGGATTGAACTCAGGACCTCATGCTTGAGAGTCTAATACTTTATCCATTGTGCCATCTCCCAGGCCATGGTACTTCAAATCTTCAAGTTCTCAGAATGCAGAGTCCTAGCAGTCAGTGCTTCTCCCTCTTGTCCCCCTTCTCTCCATGCTGTGATGGGAGCTAACATCACCCCGGACCATGTATTAAACTGCCGTGTCTTAAGGGCAGGTTTGTCTGTGGGGTGGTTCTCAAAGAAAATGCATCTGCCAGCCCTACAGGCCAGGGAGGTTCTGGCCTGGACTCCAGGCAGGAAAGCTGTGAGGACAGGATCTGAAGCCCTGGTCTCAGTGACCTGACAAAATAGTTTTTTTTTTCTTTTCCTGGTATCTCTCCATTCTCCAAAAATACATTTGCATACTGTTTCTCTCATTAGATCTTGCATATATCTTTTAAAAATTGCTATCTTGAAAAAGTAGTAGAAAATACTGAAGTAATCAGCCAAAACATAAGTTGATTAGAAAACAAGCTAACAGCTATTCTATTCTTCTGTTTTGGGTCACTGTGTACTTGATTAGCAACATTTACAGTGAGAACATGGACTATGTGGACGCCATGCTGGAGTATGCGGAGGATGACATCAGTGTAAGTGTGTCTGAGACTAGAACGTACATTCCAAGCTCCTGCCTTGGACAGAAATAGGTCTAGAGATGAGGGAAGAATCCAGAATGTACCAGACAGGAAAGTGTATTTTCCTACAGACACACAGGTCTGTGTATACACAGAAAAGGAAGCTGGGACTATATGCAACAATAATTAATTTGACTTAAACCTGGAGAGAACATGGCACATGAAATGTCACAATTTTTTCCAGTAGGCTTCTTGTGTCAATCCTTGATGTCTCTTGTACTGAACTGTTTTCAAGAGACAGCTTTTCTATTCACATGGAGGTTTTCCTCAGTTGACTGTTGCATATACAGAATTGTCTGTGTCGTTTCCAGTAGATTATTAACCCCTGGACAGGGTGACACTTTTAAGTGAAGAGAAAATATTGACCCCAGTATTCTTTATTCAACTGTTAAAAAGCAAGAAAGGGTGTGGAGTGAGAGAGTGGTGCACCTGGCAGAGTGCACATGTCACCATGCAAGAGGACCTGGGTTCAAGTCCCTGGGTCCTACTTGCAGCAGGGGAGCTTCCTGTGAGGTGAAGCAGTACTGCAGGTGTCTGTCTAGTCCTCTGCCCCTTCCTCCCCCTTGTTTCCTCTCTATGAAATAAAATGAAAAAAGAAGATGATGATGGCAGCCAGGAGCAGTGGAGTCATGATGCAGCCACCAAGCCCTGGTGGCAATATAGTTCTTTGTGTATTATTTGATTTATAGAATTGCAGTGCTGTAACCAAGATATTTATAATGAAGAACAAAGATTTTTTTTAGTCTCCAAGGTTATAGCTGGGACTAAGTACCAGCATTAAAATTCTACTGCTCCTGGAATCGGTATTTTTTTTTCCATTTTACTGGATAGGACAGACAGAAATTGAGAGTGGGGAGGAGAGAGACAACCGCAGACCTTCTTTGTTGCTTGTGAAGCAATCCACCTACAACTAGGGAGTCAGTGCCTTGAACCCGAGTCCTTGCGCTGGTCCTTGTGTTTAATACTACATGTGCTGAACCAGGTGTGCCACTGCCTGGCCCTCCAAAGACATTCTCTTGCCTACATTTTCACTAGTGACTGAATAATGGTTAATAAGCTCACATAAATATAGGGGTATATTTCCATGCTCACCCCACTCCAAAGCTTTGTGTCTCCCATAACAAATAACTCCATAGTTCTCATAAACATTGAGATAATTTGACACTTAAATTTGGGGGGGGGTAGAATGAATGTGATTATGCTTAGTGAAGTGAGGAGGTGAAAGCTATTAGGTGGCTTCACACATTTATAGAATATAGAGAAATGAGTCATGTGAACTTGAGCATAGAAACTTTGAGTATCTGTCTCAAATGTGTTGATTGACTTCTCTCACTGAGTTAGGATCCTTAGTCATTATGAGCTCAGGTAGTTCTTCTTCCCTGTTTTCTGTATTGTTCTCATGAGATCTGCTTACAGATATATTAGACCCTTTGATAATGCATGCAGGTTCCTTGGGCACTGTGTGCTCTTTGTTCAATTCTCTATCGCCTTTATGGTGGAATGATTTATACTGATCTATTATAAAACCAATTCCTCCTTCCACTCTTGTCTCCACTAGCAACTTAGTGTGTCAAGAATATGCCTTCCATGCACCTGTTTGAGTTCACAGATTATAATGTGTAAGGACCTGGGTACCAGCACTCTTCCCCACCTGCAGGGAAAAAGCTTTGTGAGTGGTGAAGCAGAGAGGCAATTCTCCCTCTCTTTCCCCCCCTCTCCTCCCCCTCTCTTTTACCCCATACCTCTCTTATTTCTGGATGTCTCTAATAAACTAAATTAAATAAAATTAAATTAAATAAAGAATAAGCCTTTCCAGCTGGGCGGTTAACACAGTGGGTTGAACACACAAGTCCTCATCTACAGTGACCCAGAGGGGAGACATCACAAGCCTGGAAGCAGTCATGAAGGTGTCTCTCTCTGTCTCTTCTCTCTCTCTCAGTCCCCCTCCTCTCTCAATTTCTCTCTGTCTTATCAAATAAAATAGAAAGGAAAAAATGACCACTGGCAGTGGTGCCTGCCAAAGCTCCAGTAATAATGCTGGTGGGACTAAATAAGGACTGAATATATGTGACTTTCAGATATTTTTTAAGCTACTAAATGATTGGTTTTAAATTACTTCAATTTCTTCGCTAATTTTTATCCATCATGAACATATTTCTGTTTATATCATGTCAATAGGTGGAGTAGAAGTTTGTGGTTTTTTTCTTTTTTCTTTTGCATAATTTGAGCATCTGCATCATGTCAGGGTTGGCCTTCACTCTGCAGCATTGATGACATTTTCCTGCTTCTTCATATACCAGGCAATGCTTCTCATCACGTTGGGGGAATTGTGGGTTTTTTCTTTCCAATAATTTGATTAGATAGTTGACATTTTTTTTACATTTTTTAAATTTTTAAAAATATTTATTTATTCCTTTTGTTGCTCTTGTTATATGACTGTAGTTATGATTGATGTTGTCATCGTAATTGGATAGGACAGAGAGAAATGGGGAGAGGAAGGAAAGACAGAGAGGGGGAAAGAAAGATAGACACCTGCATACCTGCTTCACTGTTTGTGAAGTGACTCCTCTCCAGGTGGGAGACCGAGACTTGAGTCGGGATCCTTACACCAGTCCTTGTGCTTTGTGCAATGTGTACTTAACCTGCGACGCTAAGGCCAGACTCCCAAGATAGTTGACACTTAAAATTACAAATTACTCACTCAACTGGGAGTTACCTGTGTGTATATCCTGAGACTAGAGAGCAAGCAGGAAGAAATCCACATATCCTTGTCAACACACTTCTGAACATGCACTGAAAACCCAAGGAATCACCAAACTCTAGTGTCAACTCTAAACCACAGTCACCCCCAGGGTTCAAGTCGCTTTGGTGCTGGACACAGGGTTCTCTCTCTCTCTCTCTGGGGAAACAGAGCAGCTGGGAAATGTGTTCTTCCAGAGCTCACTCCCAAGGTTTATTGTAACCCTGACTTCTTTCTCTCCCAGGACTCTGAGGAAGATGATCAGGGACCTGTGAGTTTCAGAATGGAAGAAACCACAGAGCCACCTGCAGGTGAGTGCCAGGGCAATCTGAGAAGAGGCTAACTGGAGTGAGACATTAACTGCAAAGACTCAGAGTAAATGGTTTCCAGCTTCGCTTCAATACCTTCTGACAGGGAATAGCTCAGGTAACAGGTCTCCGTGCATTCAGTAGACAGCTCACTGCCTCTGTAACAGGCTCTAGGGGCAGTCCTTGCTTCTCTACTTCTTTCTCTGTGGCAGATTGGGCTGCTCTGTAGAGCTCTTCCTCATGAGGAATTCATGGCATTCCAGGCACAGGAATGTATAAGAGCATCTTCCTCTTTATTTTGTCAACACTTTTCTTGGGCACATGTGAGTGCCGGGTCTCCTGTCAGATTCAGGGATACAGCGACACAGAGACACAGCCTTCTTAGCAAAGAAGGTCCAGGAGAAGGTCCGTGTGTCATATTCTACATGAGGTGAGTCTCTTCATGGTCAGCCTGGACCTAGACTGAGGTTTCTCTCCATCTAGATGGCAAACATCTGCAGGAGCATGAAGTGGGCCAAATGCCGGCCACTGAGGAGTTTCCACTTGAAGTCGATGACTCCCCCAGCCTGGCATGTGGAGACCATCAGGGGAGAGGGGACACCCTGGGTGCCTGTAAATGCCTTCCTGAAACAAGCTCATGACCCTGAAAACCAATCCCATTGGGGGACACAGGATTGGCAGGAACCCAGTAGCCCCCAGAAACCATGCACGTCTCCCTGAAAAACACAGCTCCCTTGCCATGCTGTGTGCACACTATGTGGTCATGATGGGCTCATCAGGGCACCTCAGCCTGAACCTATGCTTGGATTTCTCTCCTCACAGACTGTGACTACCACTGTGAAAATGGAATGGCACCACCACCCGTGACTGAGGACCTGTCACAGGAACAGGAAGACTCCAGCTCGGCTTCCAGCCACCAGGAGTCCTTCCTTTTGGAGCAGCTACTAGAGGACACCCCAGGTCAGCTCCTCCTCAAGCCCAGGTCCCCAGGTCAGGTCAGCAGGGGAGAGGGGAACTGCACCCTTTGCTGCAAGTGCCACCTCTCTGGCCATCTATCCCCTCCTGAAAACAAGCTCAGGACACTGAAAACCAAACTCCCTGGGGAAATGGGACCAGAATATACACCAGAATTAACAATGACCCAGCATGATACTTCCAGTGTCAAGTTTACAGAAACCTCTTAAGTTCTCAATTAAAAAGCCAACTCCAGTTCCACAACTTCAAACTCAGTAAAAATTAGGGAGTCCTGTTCTCCTGTCTCAACTCTCATTAAACATTTTCCTGCTGACATGCAGGACTCGTCTCCTAGATTTAAGCCTGGGTTTGCTCTCCCCATCAGTCCCTCTGCAATGGTGTCAGTGAGATAGTGGACCCTTGGCCCCTTGGTTCTCTGATTCCTTCATCCTCTCACTGCCTCTGCTCTGCTGCCTGGGGTGCCTCCTTTGTCCATTGCTAAACCCACTGCTATGTTCACAGGACTCTGTGCTGGAGGTGACTCTACCTGGACCCTGGGCAGCTCTGTTGGCAGAGGCCACCAGAAGAGCATCTTGGTGGCTGTGGACCAGCTGGGTAACACTGTCACCACCCTCCATGATGTGGAAAGCATCTGGCAGAGCTCCGTGTCCACCCGTCTGCACGGGGCCCTCTCATGGCTGCCTCTGCTGGACCTCACCGCCTCTGAGCCCAGGGTTGACTATCTGATGGGCTATGGGGACAGGGCCACCCACAAGGTGTCACTCTACAACTATGCCCTGGGCAACCCCATCATCCCTGTGAACCTGGCAGTGGAGGATATCAGGGACTGTGTCCATCTGGTCCACCAGAAGGAGAAGGCCACCTGCACTCAGTTCTCCTGCCTCATGGCAGTGCTGTGCACCCACAACCACACAGAGCTTAATGAGGAGGAGAGCGAGGAGTGAGACCCTCCATCCTGGTCCCTGTTCTGCTAGAGGTAGGCGCCTTCTTCCTGACTGATGCCAGTGGTACAAAGGTGACCAGGCTCCTGGACACTCCTCATCTACACCATGATTCTGGGTGAGCCTAGGCCATGTGAGATTAGTCTAGCAACCAGTCTGTGTGAGACACATGGTGTTCTGGTTGTTTAAAACAGGACAAGAGAATCACATCCCAACAATGGCAGGACTTCATTCTTCTGGCAGCACAGTCTGGGAGAAGGCTGCAGAAATTTGCTGTATTGTGTTAAAAGGAAAGGTTTCTACTCTGTGCTGACTAGGTTTTAATATATTTAACTCTTTTGTTAATGATTCAATTTACCTAATGGCTAGAGACAGTAATTAAAATGGGCGGGAGAGACAGAGAAGGAGAGAAGGAGAGACACCTACAGCTCTGCTTTCCAGCTCCTGAAGCTTTCCTTTTCTGCAGGTGGGTACAGGCATATTAACCCAGGACCTTACTCACTGTGGCATGTGTGCTCACCAGGTGGGCACCACACAGCCCCTTGATGCATTTATCTCCTTGGAGAAATTTTCTCCTGGGATAATACATTTCTTCAGGAATCAAGAGGAAGCTACTATCTAAGAATGTGACTTATCTAAGACAGCTCTCTGTGTTTCATTTCAGGCATGACAATAAGACAGCCTCCTAATTTCAAGCTGGGAGAGTGACACCTACAGAAAGGCGCAGTGATGGACCATCTCAGACCTCTCTCTGCAGGGTCCAGGCAGCTCCCTGTCTACACCCTGCTCAGCTGCTAAGGAGCTCAGGGCTCCTCTCAGCACCTTGTTGGGGGCTCCCCTGGCAGGTCTGCAATCAGTGACGCCACCTGGGTGTCTGCTGGAATGCCTACAGCCATCCTTCCCCTTCCTAGAACTGACCCTTTCTTTTTCCTAGTAGTATGATATACAATATACAATTGAGAACAATTATATTCTAATACATTGCAGGATTTTGAATTGTTCCTCAGTCCTGCCATCTATGTGTAAACTTCCTGGTGGAAGACATGAAGCCCTCTGACTAAGACTGTTCTTTTAAACTTTTTGTCTAGTGGGTGGTAATGAGCAAAATCAAACCACCATCCACTGCAAGGAAGCAAAAGCAAAAGATCTTTATTCACGAACTCGAGTTTTGGCCAAGTGGCAGCTAGTAACAGCCTACCAGCTCGACCCCGAACTGGGCTCAAACCACACAATTTATAGGAATTCAAAATACACTCAGGGAGGGGGAACACACCATCTTAACAATCTATATCCAATTACATCATATGGAAAGCGCGGAATCCAATTATTTCAAACCAAGCAAAAAGCGGGATCCATTCAAAGCAAAGCGCGGGCAAATTTTAAACCTTGCAAAACCACACAACCAATGGGACTTAACCAGGGTCTAGGTCCCCACGTTCCCCTACCATCTGGCCATACCATCTGGAGACCAGTATACCTCTAATCTGTGCAAAGGTCCTCATAAGGCTAGCCCTCATGCAGAACTCTGCAAAAACACCCGATGGCCTCCACTGATTAGTCCTGTTTTTCAAAGGGAAAAGGGCAAGAGACTTTTCACTCCACTCAGCAAACAACTTAACTTCTAAGAGAAAAGTGGAACTTAAAACTTAAGACCTAAAACTAAAATGGGAACTTAAAATCTACTTAGATGCATCTCAGAGAGGGGTTTTTTATTGTAACCGCTTGTTACCGCCTGTCACATTCCCCACTAGTCTTAGCTGACAATCAAATCCTTGATTTTCCGGATCATAGAGACCAGAGTAATAATTGGTTTCAGAGGTCCGATAGGGTTCTAGGTACATGGTAGCACTTGCAACTGGATAGTAAAATATGCACCGGGGTCCTTCCTGGTAAATATCAATCGGACGCCCCACACCCTTCCCTTTACCCAAAGGTCAGTCTCATACCAAGTCTTAACTTTTACCTCCGCAGGGTTACACTCTCATGTAGAGCTGCAGATGGGGGTGGTCGGATAGCTCACCCTTGAGAATATTATGTGATTGTCATTGTTCATCTCAGAGGATATAGTCAAACATTCTCCCCACTGGCCACAAAAGAAGTGGGTTTCTCCCTGGCATTTGGTGTCCTGAACCCATTCCTCTTTGGGGCAGACATAGAAGGGTAGCTTCTGAAGGCAGGTCTCTCAGTAGATGGTGTCACACCCTCCATCATTCGTAATTCCCCATTGACTGGTCCAGTTCCTCCCTTTCCGGACAAGGGGCCATTTCTGCGCGTCCCAGTCTGCTCCAAACAGGTCACATAGGTCAAAAGTGAGTATCGGTTGTACTGCAGTTGGCTGGAAGGCCACCACCTTTCCATTCTCATTCACCACCTTCCATACATACAGAGAGGACACTTGAGAACTCCAGCCAAAGCAAAGCAGGAGCACCAGGACTAGCCCGAGACCAGTCGGATCTTCATTTGTTCCGCGGTAGACACAGCGTGCCATCCTCTCCGGCCATCTGCCTCTGGGGGGTCCACAGCAAACTTGTCCAAGCGTGTGTGGTGAATCCAACGTCGCTTCCCAGCGACCTTTGCAGTGGTTGGTGTGCTTAGGACCACGGTGCACGGTCCTTCCCACCGGGCCTCAAGCTGATCAGGATGCAACTTCTCCACCAACACGGAATCACCAGGCTCGAACAAGGGGGGCCGATCCGGTCCTGGCCTTCCTCCCTCTGGGTTCCAGGCTTCACGTTCCAGATGGCGAGGCTGGCCTTTCTTTGCTCCACCTGCAAAGCCTGTAGGGACTCTAGGAAATTACCTCGTGCCACCTCGGCCAATTTCTCGGCCCCTACCCTGGGCACAAGAGTAGGCAATTTGTCATACATAATTGCAAATGGGGTAAATCCAGAAACATATGGGATATTTATACTTTTTAACAATGCAAAGGTTAAAAGGGAAACCCAGTTCCCGCCAGCCTCTATTTTTAATTTTGTTAAACTTTCCTTAAGTGTCCTATTCATCGTTTCTACTTGCCCTGAGCTCTGGGGGCGATAAATGCAATGCAGTTTCCATTTAATTTGCCAAGTTTCAGCCAATTGTTGGGTGACCTTGGCGATGAATGCCGGGCCACTGTCCGACCCCAGAGAATAAGGAAGTCCAAACCTTGGAATAATTTCAAAGACCAATTGCTTTACTACTACCTGGGAAGTCTCTTTCCTAGTGGGGAAGGCTTCAGCCCATCCTGAAAAAGTGTCTACCATGACTAAGAGATACTTAGAGCCTCAGGCATCTCAGTGAAGTCCAATTCCCAGTGCTCTCCGGGTTCCTCCCCTTGCCACCGGGTTCCAGATCCCTTAACCTGGACGGGGCTGGCATTGACCCTGGCACATGTGGCACAGTGGCTTGCCACACTTCGGGAGATCCTATGTAAACCTACTATCAAATAAAATTTATTGATTAATTCAGCCAGTTTGTCTCCCCCGGTATGAGTGCTTCCATGTGCCAGCGTTACCACCTGTGTTCCCAATTGTTGGGGAAGCAGAATCCTCTCTTCAGGGAGGATGATCCATCCATCTTCACTCGGTTTTCCTCCGAGCCTTTTACCCAATTCTTCCTCTTGTCCTGAATATCCTGGTTTCCATTCTTTTAGTATCTCCTCTGGCGAGGACACCACTAGCTAAGCATGGGTCCCCACTAGTCTTTGGGCTGCCTCCCGAGCGGTTTTATCAGCGAACTGATTACCCCGCGCAACATCAGAGTCATCTTTTTTTGGTGCCCTTTGCAGTGAATCACAGCAACCTTCTCCGGTCCCCATATAGCCGCCAGCAGGGCTAATATTTCTTGAGCATGCTTAATAGCTTTTCCCCCTGCAGTCAACAATCCCCTTTCTTGATATAGTGTCCCATGAACATGAACAGTGGCAAAGGCATACCTGCTGTCAGTGTACACATTTATCTTCTTCCCTGCTCCCCATTTGAGTGCTTGCGTGAGAGCTATCAGCTCTGCCTTTTGGGCTGAAGTCCCTTGTGGCAACGATGCAGCCCACAGGACCTTCTGGTTTGTGACTATGGCAGCCCCTGCATACCGTACACTGTCCTGTGCATCCAGCAGTGGAACCTCCGTCAGATCAGCTCTCAGCAAGGTCAGGGTTTCCAGGATCTCTCCACGGTCATGGGTGACTTCCTCCTCCGCGTTGGGGAGCAGGGTGGCAGGATTCAAAGCCTCAGTCTGCTTAAAAGTGGTACAGGGCGGATCCAGTAACAGCACCTGGTAATGGGTGACCTGAGAGTTAGTCATCCACCAGCCGGGGGGAGAGTGAAGTAGGCTGGCCAGATTGTGGGTAGTTACAATCTCCAGAGTTTGTCCAAAAGTCAATTTAGTAGTCTTTTTCATCAGTAGGGCAGCGGCTGCTCTCCCCCTTCCGAGAGTTTTTCCCTGGGCTCCCAGGGGTTGAGGGAGCCCCGACCCTCCTAATCTAGGACCAGGAGGGGCGCTTCTTCTTCTCTGCTAGGCCCCTTCCCTTTTTCTCTGCTCTGGGCACTTATCCTTCCAGTGTCCTTCTTTTTTACAAAATGCACACTGATCTTTTCCTAGGAACTTGGCCCTTCCTGCCTTCCTTGTTAGTCCCCAACCTTTTTCTCCTCCTGTTTCCCTTGCCAACAGGACCCGGGTCATCTTCTTATGTAGTTCCACCGTGGTCTTCGCCGGGTCCTCCCTATTTTCAAAAACCTTCTGGGAAATTGCCAATAATTCAGAGAGAGATGTCCCTTGAAAACCCTCTAACTTCTGCAGCTTCTTTCTAATATCTGTGGCGGATTCAGCTATGAAGTGGAGGATGACAGCCTGCACATTCTGGGTGGCTTTAGGATCTATGGGGGTCCAGGTTCGATACACCTGGTAAAGCCTCTCTAGGAAAGCAGTTGGGCTCTCATTCGCACCCTGTATACACTCGGTCACCTTAGACAAATTAGTAGGCTTTCGGCCTGCAGCCCGAATGCCTCTCAATACAGTCTGGTGGTACCTAGCAAGGGCTTCAGATCCGGCGCTTGTGTTGGGGTCCCACTTGGGGCGGGTCTGGGGGAACACCTCCTCCACCATGTCCTGGTTTGTAGGTGGTTCTCCTCAGTGGTCCCGGACCTGTTCCTTTCCCTCCTGCTTAATTCTTTCCCTTTCCTCCATGGTGAACAAAGTATTTAACAGCTGCTGACAATCGACCCAAGTGGGTTGATGAGTATAAAAGATGGACTCCAGCAGGGTAGCCACTCCCTCTGGATCTGCTGAAAAAGGAGGATTCTGGTTCTTCCAGTTACACAAGTCAGAGGTGGTGAAAGGGACACACACCCTCAGCGGCCTCCCCCTGGCATCCGACTCCCCTGCCTCCCTTAAAGGAAAAGTTCCCGCTGGTGCTGTCCATAGGTCGTTCCCGCTCTGGTGTGGGGCGGACTTAAGAGACGCGACGGGACCCCAGATGTAGAATCTGGCTCAGGAGCAGTGGCCCTAAGGGAACCAGAATATGGAGTGGGATTTCCATTCCTCCATCTTCTCAGTCTTGGGGGAGTTTCAGGGAGAACAGGACAGGTGGGTCTCCTAAGAGTCCCATTTCTCCTGTCCCCCTGGGCTATGTACACTCCTGGCTTGCTTTTCTCATTGGGGTTCCTCTGACATTCCTGTAAATACTTAGGCTGGTCATGGATAATACCCATCCAGACTTTGATATACGGCATCTGATCCGGGTGCCCAGGGTCCCCGAAAATCACATCTTGCACGGCCGCACATGTTTCTCAATCCAGGCTTCCTTCCTCTGGCCAACCTACTCCAAAGGTGGGCCATTCTCTTGCACAAAACTTCCTCAATGTGAAGGCATCTACCTGAACCCTGAATCCAGAGGCCCTTCTGGAGAAATCTGGGAAATTTTTAATCAGATATTCCAAAGGGGTGAAGTGAGCTGGTTTTGGACAGCCTGTCCCATTTCCTTGTCAAAATGGAAAAGTAAGAAAACAAACAAGGTAACACTGAACACGGCAGTCACGCCAAGGACCACCTTCACCCTTCCACTCACACGCTGGCCAGCACACAAAATGCTCTCATACGTTCTTTCACTCTTGGGAGTCGGGCGGTAGTGCAGTGGGTTAAGCACAGGTGGTGCAAAGCACAAGGACCGGCATAAGGATCCGGGTTCCAGCCCCCGGCTCCCCACCTGCAGGGGAGTCGCTTCACAGGAGGTGAAGCAGGTCTGCAGGTGTCTATCTTTCTCTGCCCCCTCTGTCTTCCCCTCCTCTCTCAATTTCTCTCTGTCCTATTCAATAACAACCACATCAATAACAACAACAATAATAACCACAACAACAATAAAAAAGACAACAAGGGCAACAAAAGGGAAAATAATACAATTTAAAAAAAAGAAGTCACAGGTCAAAACTGGCATCCTGGGAAAATGAAGGGCACTTTCCTAATTGTCCTTTCTCTCTTCTCACCATCTCCTGCTTCCCTCTCAATCTCTGTCTCTACCCAGGAAATAGATATATAAATAAAATATTAAAAATAAACATTTCCCTAAAGAAGACATTTAAAATTAAATATGGGTTTCTCTGTGTGTGTCTCTACATCTCTTTGAAAAATACTATTAATTAAAAAAGTAAATTGAGAAATTTAAACAAATAAATAAAATTTCCTCACACATAATCTCAGCAAAAAAATGAAGAGAAAGCATGCTTTTCAGGGATTTTAAACACCTGCACATTGTCTCTGAAATGCGGAGGTGGAAATGAACATAAAAGGAAAGGAAATTTTCCATCAGTTTCTGAAGCTGTCTCTAGATGTGATTTATCTGAGGCAACTCCCTTTTTAAACACAGTGCTTATGGTAATATTCCCAATGGATGTGACCAATGGTGTTAGAGAGAGGGAACTCCTAGAGGTCTTGCCCCACAACATCTGTGGGGGAGTCTTATGATCCTATGGATAGGACCCTAGGTGATAAGAGTGGCTTGAAACTGGCTAAAGAGACCATCATTGAGTGAGCCAGTCTCCTGCCCTTATCCAACTTTTGGAGTCCCTTCTTTATCAGACAAGCTTAGACTTTCTCTTTCAGTTGTTAAAGTGTTGAGTGGCTTTTCTAGCCAGTATTAGGTTTGTGAGATCTGTCCTCAAGCTAAGAAGGAAATAGAGCTAGGATTTTAATAGAATTTTAGCATCCCTTTTTTCAGCATTTACTTATTTGATGATTCTAATAAAGGTTGTCATGAGGACAATAATTGTCCTTGAAAAAATACAGTATTTTACTGTCTCTCTATATATACATTTATTTACTTATTTATTATTTATTTATTTTACTAGAGCACTCATTAGCTCTAGTTTTTGTGGTATGGAGGATTGAACCTGGGACATCGGGACCTCAGGCATGGGAGTCTCCCTGCATAACCATTATGTTATCTATCCTGGCCCTGATACTTTTATAATTGACACTTGTACTTCATGATTTGGTTCACAAAAATAATCAAATCTTTTTTTACCCCAATATCATGTTATTGAAGAAACATTGTTTACAGGGTTGTTAATTATGGGCCCCAGATCACATCAAATTGATGGGGTTTACAGTAATATTTATACCCCTTTCCCATATTAGGAAGCTACTCTCTTCCCTCATCCAGCTGTCTTTCCCTTTTCCAGACATGACATCGTCTCCCCAGACAATAATTAGGATCCACCTGCATATCAGATTTCAAGCTCATGCAAAACAAAAACAAAAACAAAAACAAAAAAACACTAGTATAACTACAGGGCCTTTGAAATATAATTAAAATATGCCTATTAGCTATCTACAAAATGGAGGACCCATCAACACTTCATCTGCACTATTACAGCCTTTAGGTCTATGATTGTTCAACAATTTGTTTGGCTTTGTATATTAACTCACTCTTTTCAGCCACCGGGTTCCAGATGCTAGCAGGATGTGACCAGACTTCTCTGGACAGACAACCCCACCAATGTGACTTGGAGCTCCACTTCCCCAGAGCCCTTCCCCACTAGGGAAAGAGAGAGACAGGCTGGGAGTATGGATCAGCATCCATGTTCAGCAGGGAAGCAATTAGAGAAGCCAGAACTTCCAGTGGACTTCTGCATCCCACAATGATCTTGGATCCATACTCCCAGAGGGTTAAAGAATAGGAAAGCTATCAGGGGAGGGGATGGTATAAGGAGGTCTGGTGGTGGTAAATGTGCAAAGCTGTACCTCTTTTATCCTATGGTTTAGTCAATGTTCCTTTTTATAAATATAAAATTAAAAAAAATAACACCAGCAAAGGCAGCAAAAATGGGGAAAATGGCCTCCAGGAGCAGTGGATTTGTAGTGCAGGCACCAAGCCTCAGATATAACCCTGGATATATATATATATGTGTGTGTGTGTGTGTGTGTGTATATATATTTCCAGCTGGGATAAATAGACAATTTTAGGATCCAGGAAAGATTTGGAAGCAATCCAAAGAAGTCCTTGTGGGCAGTGAAAGAAATCTTGTTGTGTATTCTCTCTAAAAAGAGTGTATCTCATTCATACAGTCACAAGGAAGCCTCTCAAAACCAGACTCACAGTAACACCTGAGGCAGCATTCCTCTATTAATTATCTGAATGCTGAAGACAAGGCAGTTCAAGTCAGAAAGCAGCAGATACAGAGACTCAGGTTTCCTAAATAACCTGTAGGTGAAATCACTGGGGCTCATGGGGGGATTTCTTAGATCATCTGAGTTCTATGGACTACAAAGACTAGAGACAAAGAAAAGAGTTAAATACCCTCCCCGGGGAAACCCAGGCAGTTGAATGAGAAGATAACTGTCTCTGTACTGTTGGCAAAATGTCTTCTCTCTGAAATAAAGCCAAGGGTACTAGGCTCTGAATTTTTTTAATTGTCAAACACTACCCTCCAGCGGTAGCTCATCTCTTAGCAGTGGAGAAAAAATCCTAAACTTTGAGCGACTCTGGTCTCGTCTCTAACCCCAACCCAACAGCCCCAAATTCTACAATTATTTTAATTTTTCTGAAGGTGGAAAATTTACACAGATATTATAGTTATCTGTGAGGTTTGTGCATGTGTGTATGTATCTTATAAAGCATAAGATACTTCATTCTGCTTCTGAGATATCTGGGGCAAATAATGAGAATTAAGGATGCCATAAATCAAATAAGATTGCAACTACATCTCAATTTTTTTTTTTAGGTTAAATGATATTTTTTATTTAAAATAATTAAGATCATCTAAGGAGATTTCTATGGATTCATTAATCTGACTCTTAATACATCTATAAAGTCAGAAATGGATCACTGCTTTTTCATTTAATCATTATTATTTTTAAAATTCTTGAATGGGGGAGATGGGATAATAGTTATGAAAAAGACTGACATGCTGAGGATTCAAGGTCTCAGGTAAACTTCCTTAGCACCTCCATAAGCCAGAGCCAAGGAGTCTTTCTCTTCATAGCTCTGACCCATCTTCGACAGAGCTAGAAGGAATTATCTTAAGTGAGCTAAGTCAGAAAGATAAAGATGAGTATGTATGGGATGATCCCACTCATCAACAGAAGTTAACTAAGAAGATCTGAAAGGGAAACTAAAAGCAGGACCTGACCAAATTGTAAGTAGGGCACCAAAATAAAAACCCTGTGGTGAGGGGTAGACATGCAGCTTCCTGGGACAGTGGGGGGTGGGAGTGGGTGGGAGGGATGGGTCACAGTCTTTTGGTGGTGGGAATGGTGTTTATGTACACTCCTAGCAAAATGTAGACATATAAATCAGTAGTTAATTAATATGAGAGGGGGAAAATCAATTGTATGTCTCAAAGTTTTTCAAAACACAAACTGAATCTTTTTAATATATAGGCTGTGTATTTGATACACGGACTCTCTCAAAAGCCTAGACCAAGTAGATTAGAAGCATCCAATAGCACAGCTATATACAAGATACTGGATACTGTACAGCAAACCATAAAAAAGGACTTTTCAAAGTTAACCCAATTACCAAATAATGTGATGATAACATTAACTATCGATTGTCTTTTTGAACCCAATTACCAAATAATGTGATGATAACATTAACTATCGATTGTCTTTTTGAACCCTAAGACAGCAGGAACCTCACATCTCCACTATAGAGCCTCTACTTCCCCCAGTCCTGGAACCCTTGGATAGGGCCCACTTTCCCGTATGCCTCTCCCAATCCATACCAAATAATATTGCATCTGCCGATCACAACCTAACCAACGCAACGATTGCCACCTCAACATGCTTCACCTCAGACTGTGTCCAGAGACTTCACGTGTGGAATGACAACCCTTCAGCTTCAGTACTCGGGTGAGACCTTTCCTTTTATAGTACACTCTAATTTAATCTCAGGTGGTTCACTTTCTAACAAAGTCCCATAACCTAGATATACACCAGTTTCTGTGAGAGAGAGCTTATGTTCACACGTATCCATAAACTACTGCAAAATATATACCTGAAAGCAGAAGTACACTAGAGTTTGCAGTGAGTACCTCCCTAACACTTCCTCTCCACTATTCCAAGCTTTGGGTCCATGATTGCTCAACAATTTGTTTGGCTTCGTATGTTAACTCTCTTTTCAATCACCAGGTTCCAGATGCCACCAGGATGCTGGCCAGGCTTCCCTGGATTGAAGACCCCACCAATGTGTCCTGGAGCTCAGCTTCCCCAGAGACACACCCTACTAGGGAAAGAGAGAGACAGACTGGGTGTATGGACCAACCAGTCAACGCCCATGTTCAGCAGGGAAGCAATTACAGAAGCCAGACCTTCTATCTTCTGCAACCCTCAATGACCCTGGGTCCATGCTCCCAGAGAGATAGAGAATGGGAAAGCTATTAGGGAAGGGAATGGGTTATGGAGATTGGGTGGTGGGAATTGTGTGGAGTTGTACCCCTCCTGCCCTATGGTTTTGTTAATTAATCCTTTCTTAAATAAAAAAAAGAAAAGAAAAAGAAAAAGACTGACATGCTGAGGATTCAAGGTTTCAGGTTCATTTCCTTAGCACCTCCATAAGCCAGAGCCAAGGAGTCTTTCTCTTCATAGCTCTACCCCCCACTCACTAAAATAAAATTAATAAATAAGTAAAATCACACTGCCAAATCCCCAGTATCAGAAACAGCAGTTGTTGGTGAGGGTATGAAATAAAAAAGGATCCTTGTACACTGTGCGGAGACATGTAAACTGGTCCAGGCTCTAGATAAAGCAAATGGAAGTTCCTCAAAGTATCAAAAATGAAAGGCAGGGTGGTGGCACAGCCAGTTGAGAGCACACATTACAGTGCACAAGGACCCAGGTTCAAGCCCCTGGCCACAACCTGCAGGGAGCAAGCTTCACATATGGTGAAACAGAGCTGAGGGTGTCTTTCTGTCTCTCTCCCTCTCTACCTCTCCCACCCCTCTCAATTTTTCTGTCTCTATCCAGTAATAAAGATAATAAAAACTTTTAAAAATAAAAAATGTATATGGTTCTGGATAGCATATTCATTTTGATGATGTTAATTCTTCCAATTCTTTTTCTATTTCCTTGAATATTGACTCATAATTCCCAGTATACAAATCTTTCACTTTTTTTTTAGGTTTATTCCTACATATTTTATTGTTTTCATTGCTACAGTAAAAGGGATTGATTTCTGGATTTCTCCTTCTGTTAATTCAGTGTTTCCATAGAGGTATGCCACTGACTTATATATGTTAATTTTGTAGCCTGACACCTTAGTATATTGCTTGATAATTTCCAAGAGCTTACTGCTGGATTCTTTAAGCTTTTCTATGCATACTATCATATCATCTGCAAACAGTGAGAGTTGACTTCTCTTCCACCATGCTAGCTGTGAGCTTGCCATAAGTTGCCTTTATTATATTATCACTTCAATCTTTCAAGAAAAATCTTACTATCACAAGAGAAGACAACTGAGAGGCTTTATCCACACTGAGAGGTGACAGTCCTTCCCTTTCAGAACGTGACACATCTGGATGCAGCACTGCAAACACCTTAGTTCACTACAATTCCCAGGTGTCTAGGGGTAGACTTCCACCAAGAAAAAGCATCCAGGAGGAAGATCCCCCCTAGAAGTAGCCTTTGACAAAAGCTTCTGTTCTGTCTCTAAGAAAACTCTAGAGGCAAGCTTAGAGGAATAGTTTATTTATTTATTTATTTATTTAGTCCTTTTGTTGCCCTTTTTTTGTAGTTACTATTTTCATGGTTGTTGGATAGGACAAAGAGAAGTGGAGAGAGGAGGGGAAGACGGAGAGAAGGAGAGAAAGATAGACAACTGCAGACCTGCTTCACTGCCTGTGAAGCTACTCCACTACAGGTGGGGAGCCTGGGGCTTGACCAGGGTTCCTTAGCCTGGTCCTTGTGTTTTGTGCCACCTGTGCTTAACCCACTTTGCTAATGCCCAACTCCCAGGGGGATATTTTTAACAAGAAATGATCCAGACGTACTTTATCTTAGTAGTATCATTACCGACAAAGAAGTGACACAGTAAAACACTCCACATGTTCTAGTTACTTTATAACACCAGCTAGATGGATAGAGGGTTATTAAGCAAAGAAGTTAGGTTCTGTAGATAAAATAACTTTCAGACAAAGAAAGGCATTCTTATTATACTACAATGTGGCACTAATATGTAAAGAGGTTAATCCATGTGAAATACATTAAACCTGAACACACAGGGTAGGCTTGAGTAGGGTTAGGTGGTAATAGCAGCACAAACTTTCTAGTTCTTGTCCAGTTGTTTCCAGGAGTAAGGACACATTAAGATGCTTAGTTTCACCATACTGCATTTTTAACCCATGAAGACTGACCCCAATGACAGTAAGCTTATAAGGAAATTCTCACAAGTCATGTTCTAGCTTAGTATGCAAAATAATAAATATCTGGTTTCTCATGGACTTTCTTAAATAAAGGAGCTTAAAATGGTTAGAGGAATATGATGTTTTAGCACTTTAGATCCCTATAGTTATTCCTACAACACATAAACTCAGTTTCTGATTAATAAATATATTTTTAATTTATTTAACAAAAGAGAACCAGTGCATTGATCTGATTGATATGGTGTTAGAATTGAATTTAGGACCTCATGCTTACAAGTCCTGAACTCTACCACTGCACAACACCCAGCCCACTAAACAAAATCAGACTCTTTTTAAAGTGAAACACTAGAGTGTTTCACTTTAAGTTTTTTAAGTTTAAACACTAGAGTGTTTCAGGATCCCTGAGGTGGATCAAGTCAATGTATCTGTTCTCTTAGAATATGAGCCTAAGGGAATCGGGCGTTAGCACAGCCAGTTATGCACAAGTGGCACAAAGCGCAAGAACCACCTTAATGATGCCTGGAGTCTCTTCACAAGTGGTATAACAGGTCTGCAGGCTTTTCTTTCCCCTTCTCTGTCTTCCCCTCCTCTCTCCATTTCTCTCTGTCCTATCCAACAACAAACAACATCAATAACTACAATAATAAAACAAAAAGGGCAACGAAAATAAATAAATAAATAAATATATATATTTTTAAAAGAATATGAGTGCAGGGAGTCGGGCGGTGGCGCAGTGGGTTAAGCGCATGTGGCAAAAAGCGCAGGGACCAGCGTAAGGATCCCGGTTCGAGCCCCCGGCTCCCCACCTGCAGGGGAGTCGCTTCAGGGGCGGTGAAGCAGGTCTGCAGGGGTCTGTCTTTCTCTCCTCCTCTCTGTGTTCCCCTCCTCTCTCCATTTCTCTCTGTCCTATCCAACAACAAAGCAACGTCAACAATGGCAATAATACCACAATGAGGCTGCAACAACTAGGGCAACAAAAAGGGGAAAAAATGGTCTCCAGGAGCAGTGGATTCATGGTGCAGGCACCGAGCCCAGCAATAACCCTGGAGGAAGAAAACAAAAAGAATATGAGCGTAAAATACCAGCAGAGAGAGCACCCTGTGCATCAGGGTAGTCAGTTGGCAATCCTTAGTGCTTGCGAGGTGCTAGTATTTCCTGACACCACTCCCTATTCCTCTGCACCAAAAATGCCATTGTGATTACTAAATGATTAGACTTCACATCTTCTTATTTCTACTCTATGCAATTTAGATCACAGTTAAATTATATGCACTGAAGACTGATGAAGGAAAACTCTACTTACATGTTTAAACTATCAGGCAGAGCTGAGCAATGTTTCTAAGTAAGACCCAAGAAAAGTTATCAGTGAGCTTACAGGAAATTCTAATTCTCCTCTATTTTTCTCTATGACTGAATAGGGAGCTGCTACATGCTATAAAGCAAACTGTTGGAAGGAATTGTCTTTATTATTTTTTAGTTAGTATCTATTTATTTACTGGATGTTGCTGAGGAGTTATTCTGATGCAGTCTCCGCCCCCAGGTTTTACTACGCCCCGCGAAATCCTAGCAATGCCCCCTTCAACCAATCCTGATGGTGTCAACCAGGGGTGACACCACCCAGCCCTGGTATTCTTTTGTTTTTCCATTAGGGAAGAACTGGAGATTGTATCAGAAATGTCAAGTAAACATCTTCCACATGCCATACTGGTCCAAAATCCCCCGTAAAACTTGGCAAAGCAGCATCAAGCAAATCATTTAGTCTGAAGTCTAACAACTCTCTGATTATGGAAAACCTGAGTTCACAACATTGTCACAATATGACACAACTCAAGTGTTCCATATGTGACTGTAAATGGGGTGAAAACTACAAGCTGTCTAATATATGTCACAAATTGAGCCTAAATGGTTTTATTTTATTTTTAATGTATTCTTTAAATTTTTTTTGCTGCCGTGATTATCAGTGGGGCTCCCTGCCAACACTAGGAATCCATGGCTCCTGGCAACCATTTTTCTTATTTGACATGACAGAGAGAAATTGAAAGAGAAGGGTATATAGAAAGGGAGAGAGAAAGACATCTTCATCGCTCATGAAGCTTCCTCCCTCCAGGTGAGGAGTGGGGGCTTGAACCAGATTCTTACGCATGGTGATACATGTGCTTAACCCAGTGCTCCTTGGCCTGGCCTCTATTTTTAAATTTTTTTAAGCAATTTACTTTTTCCAGCCAGGATTATCACTGGGGCTTGCTGCATGGATTATGAACCCACCAATCCCTGAGGCCATTTTTTCTTTTTTTTTCCTTGTATTTTATAGGACAGAGAGAAGCTGAGAGGAGGTGGATAGAGAGAGGGAGAGTGCTGGGGAGACAGAAGAATGGTTCTGCAAAAAGCCTTTCAAGGCTGAGGCTCTTCATTCTATCTCTTTGACTAAAAAAATAATTCAGAAATGTCGTATGCTTTACATTGGTTTGTTCTAGCCCTCCCCTGCCAAGAGAATTGGACCAGTCCAATTAATTTCGCGGGCCTGCTTGGCCCCGCCCCAAGGAACCCCAAGAGAGGGTTCCTGGGTCCGAGAGTTCCTGAGTTCCTGAGTTCGAGAGTGAAAGAAAGAGTGCTTGCGCCGCCGCAAAGAGACAGCAGAGTTCTGTTTGGTGATTAGTTTGTCTTAGTTTGTGAATCGTTGTTCCTGAATAAAGAAATACAGCTGCCCTGCCCAGCCGTTGTCTCCGCGTCTCTGTTACCCGCTGTGAAGCAAGCTGGCCCGGCAAAAGCCAAAATTCGGAAGGCCAAAATACATCAACAGCACACTGGGTATTTTGAAAGGAGGCGCTGCTGGTCTGCTTCTATATGCTCTGTGCAGCTCCACCTGCAGGTCAGTATCTGAAGAGAGAACATCACATCACCCAGGCAAGGTGTCAGGTGCCGGCACTGCTAGTTACGGAGAACCATTAGCTCTACAAGATTTGATTTCAATTTGTTTAAAGCCCCCTCGTGGCTACCTCTACAGAATATTATTTAAATTAGTTTTGTTTGCTTGTTTGTTGTTGTTGTTGCTTTGTACAGTGCTGTTAAAATTCGGCGGCTCTAGCTGGCCAGGCTAGCTTCACGGGCGGGTAACAGAGACAACCAGAGACATATGGCTGGGCAGGGAAGCTGTATTTCTTTATTCAGGAACAACGATTCATAAACTAAACCAAACTAATCACCAAACAGAACTCTGCTGCCTCTTTCCCCCTGCTGCGGCGCCAAGCACTCTCGAACTCTGGAACTCTGGAACCCTGTTGGGGTCCCTAGGGGCGGGGCCAAGCGGGCTGCGAAACTAACAGGACTGATTCAATTTTCTTGGCGGGGGAGAGCTAGAACAAACCAATGTAAAGCATACAACAGTACAGAACACTGATCAGCCCTGGCTTGCCGTGATATTGGAAATTAAACCTGGGCCTCATGTGTCTTAGGACTGAAAGTTTGGAGCTTTAATTCTAGTACCATCTACCCAGCCCAACACTCTCTACTCTTTTGAATTTACCTTCTGAATATTTCTCAAATAAATCCTGATATGGCAGGCATTTACACCTCAGCCTCTGTTTAGATGCTTAAAAGCTCTAGGTTCAACATTCAGTGACCTGATAACAGCTCTAAACCCATCCACACTGAGGTGTAAAGATACAACTCACCATCCACAGCCACTACTATATGTATCATTTCATTTAAAAAAACACACCTACCATGATGCCAACCTAACTTCCCTGGGCAGACAACCCACCAATATGTCCTGGAGCCCCACCTCCCCAGAACCCTGCCCCACTAGGGAAAGAGAGAGACAAGCTCGGAGTATGGATAGACCTGCCAATGCCCATGTTTAGAAGGGAAAAAATTACAGAAGCCAGACCTCCCACCTTCTGCACCTCCTAATGGCCCTGGGTCCATACTTCCAGAGGAATAAAGAATAGGAAAGCTTTCAATAGAGGGGGTAGGATGGAGAAATCTGGTGGTGGGAATTGTGTGTGAAATTGTACCCTTCTTATCCTATGGACTTGTCCTTCATAATTAAATTGATTTAAAAAAGAAGAAAAATACACATCACACTGATATTCACAGCTACAACATCGTTCTTATCTTACACGTCTTCCAATGGCCTCACACTCCCTGAATTACAGTCCATTTGAAAACACTGGTTTTCAGTTTTAAGCACTTACTTAAGGAGAAAGACACCAGCAAAGCACCACTCATCTCTCACAGAAGCAGTGCTGGCACACAAGCCAAGACCTTGCATGTCCAAGTTCAATGTCACACAGGCAAACCTGGGGCTCCTCCTGCTAAGCCACTGCCCAGGCACAAGGACAACCCCACCCAAACCCCCTTTCAGCTGGACCCCTTCACACTGCCCTGGGGATGTCAGTTGTTTCTTCTCACACCCTCCAGTTTCACGCTGTGCTGCCTCTGCATCTGCTGCCTGCTACTCTCAAAGACAGTTCTCGCCCAACTGCCCAAATCCACCTCAGTCCTCAACCATCCAGCTCAGTGCTCCTGCCGCCAAAAAGGAACCCACTGCCAGCAGCTTTTGTCCTCAAGGACTAAGCTTTCTGCTTTCCACAACACCTCAGTGCCCATCTGCCACGTGGCCGAGCGGCTTCCTCCCCCAGCAGACTGAGGCCCTGCCTTCCTGGAGTCACATCTGGGAAAACACCAGTCCCCGGAGGTTTCCGGCAGGTTCACTGACCTTGCTGGTCTGTCACAGGCAGGATACTTAGGAGACAGCATTTCAAGCGGTGGGCTCTCCCGGGCAGGAGAAGCCTGTCTGCCTGTCTGAAGCCTCTTCTCTGGGCTCGCATCTCCCAGCACTGCGCTGGCCTGACTATGGATACACTTCTGTCCTGGGCCCTGCCGATGTGGTCACTGTGGGCTGTGGATGGAGAGAAAGGTTGTCACCAGGTGAGGATGAGCAAGAGCCGGGTGTGTGACCCCCACGAAGGGCAGTGGGGACTCTGCTCCAGGCCCAAGGGGCAGGTCAGGGGCAGGAGCTGCAGTCCACCATCACCCCCACAGGGAGAAGGGCCCAGCTCCACCCAGTGCCCTGCATTTTATTAAGTGAGATCTTCCTGCATAGTAGGAATAATGACATTTTAGTGCAAAGTCTCCAGCATTTTCTCTAAAGGGATTTATTTCTTTATTGTCACCAGGTTTACCACCAGGACTTGCTGTCAGCGTGAATGATGAATCAATGGCTGCTAGTGGTCTTAAAAAAAAAAAAGCAATCAAATATTTATTTATATTCCCGTTGTTGCCCTACTAGTGGTCATTTTAATTTTAGTTTGGATCTATATAGAGACAAATTGAAAAAGGTAGGATGAAACCTCAACAAAATGAACACAATAAAAAAGTGGTCAGGATATACGAGTAGGTGACTCTCTAAAGAAGAGATACACATGGACCACAGACACAGGGGGAAATGTTCCAGTTCACTCATCATCAGAGACATGCAAATCAAAACCATTTTGAGATTCCACCACATACCTGTGAGAACAGACTCCATCAGTCAAACAAGAGAAGATAACTAACTGTTGGAGAGGATGTGGAGAGGGGAAGTTTACTGCACTGCCGGTGGGATGCAAAGGGGTAAACCCAGTCTGGAGAACAGGATGGAGACTACTTAAACAAATAAAAATGGAAATGCCACATGACCCAGCAATTCCACTCCTAGGCATATACTCAAAAGTTATAAAAGCACTGACTCAGGGATATGTGAGCCCCCGTGTTCATAGTGGTTTTAGTCACAATTGCAAAGACCTGGAAACAACCAAAATGCCTTTTACAGATGCCTAGATAAAAAGAGAGTATAATGCAACAGTCAAAAGGGATGACCTTGTATAATTTGGGATAAAGTGGCTGAAACTGGAGAAAAAAAAAGAGGGGAAGGTGAGGTAGAGAGAGTCAGACACCTGCAACATTGCTTCATTACTCACGAAATTTTCTCCCTGCTGGTAGGGAGCAGAGGCTCAAACCCAGGCCCCTGCACACTTCCTCCCACATAGTAACGACATTGACATTTTACTTCAGAGTCTCCAGGGTGCTCTCTGAAGGCGGGTGTGTATTTATGTATTTATTGAGGCTGAACCCCTCCCGACAGGTGGGGTTCTTGCTTGTGGTTCCCTGTGTGCTCAGCCAGGTGCTCCTGAGCGCGGCCCACCCGCAGCATTTCCTGAAGGTCACAGGCACAGGGCCGCCGCGCACAACCCACTTCCCTGACAGGTGCCCTGCTGTCTCAGCCCTCAGGAAGCCCAGGAGCCTCGAACCTGCCGGAAGCCAGGAGGCACATGCTGATGTCACAGACCCCACCCCGTAGCACACCCCCCTCATCCTCTGGCGGGAACGGGGCCCTCGCTGTGCCCACCACCTCCTGGTGGACTCAGGCTGGTGGGTCCCTGAACCCCGGTCCTTGCACCTCCTGTCAGTGCAGAAGTGCAGGCCCATGGGGTCACAGGGAATCTCGGGAGAGCTGCAGATGAAGGACAGGGTTGAACCATGCGGGGGGGGGGAGAGTCCTCCGTGGGCGCGTGCTGGGGGCTGAGTCTCCAGAGAAGGAGCCGGAGCAGCAGCTGCAGGCCGGGCATGTGCGAATGCCTGGGGTCTGTTCTCAGCCAGATGCAGGTGTCCAGCACCTGCTGGGAGCCATCAGGAGCTCAGAAGTTGGCAGCAGGGGCTGAGGTCAGCCTCGCACTCACCGATGGAGAATGTCTAGATTTTAGCCCCTGTACTGCTTCTAGTTTGTGTTTATAATCTGCCTGTGGTGCACTTGTAAGTGGGCAGCGACACAGGACAGAAAGACTGAAAATATAGGGGCTGGGTGGTAGCGCAGCGGGATAAGCGCACATGGCACAAAGCTCAAGGATCTGGGTTTGAGCCCCAGGCTCCCCACCTGCAGGCGAGTCGCTTCACAGGTAGTGAAGCAGGTCTGCATGTGTCTTTCTCTCCCCTTCTGTCTTCCTCTCCTCTCTCCATTTCCCTCTCTCCTATCCAACAAAGACATCAATAACAACAACAGTGGAACTGAGCCCCAGTGATAACCCTGGAGGCAAAAAAAAAAAGTGAAACTGTGGTGGGAATGTAAATTGGCCCAACCTCTGTGGAGAGCAGCCTGGAGAACTCTCAGAAGGCTAGAAATGGACCTACACTAGGACCCTGTAATTCCTCTCCTAGGGATATATCCTAAGGAACCCAACAGACCCATCCAAAAAGATCTGTGTACACATGTTCTTGGCAGCACAATTTGTAACAGCCAAAATCTGGAAGCAACCCAGGTGTCCAACAACAGATGAGTGGCTGAGCAAGTTGTGGTATATATACACAATGGAATATTACTCAGCTATAAAAAATGGTGACTTTACCTTTTTCAGCCGATCTTGATGGATCTTGAAAAATTCATGGTAAGTGAAATAAGTCAGAAACAGAAGGATGAATATGGGATGATCTCACTCTCAGACAGAAGTTGAAAAACAAGATGAGAAAAGAAAACACAAGTAGAACCTGAACTGGAATTCGCATATTACACCAAAGTAAAGGACTCTGGGCTGGGTGGGTGGGGAGAATACAGATCCAAGAAGGATGACAGAGGACCTGGTGGGGGATGTATTGTTATATGGAAAACTGGCAAATGTTATGCATGTACTAACTATTGTATTTACCATCCAATGTAAAACATTAATTCCCCAATGAAGAAATTTAAAAAAATTATCACCCTCTATACAGGTCCACAAAGGATGACAGAGGACCTAGTGGAGTTGTATTGATATGTGGAAAACTGAGAAATGTTATGCATGTACAAATTATTGTATTTACTGTCAAATGTAAAACATTAATCCCCCAATAAGGAAATTAAAATAAATTAAAAAGTGAAACTGTAGTAAAGGGTCAGGAAGTGTAGAAGGTCTGAGGCAGTGCAGGTGTGTAGTGCAAGCTGACCTTCATGGGGTGAGCAAGGGACGACAGGCGGAGGCGGTGAAGGCCAGCTGAATCTTTACTGAGATGGCACTTCTGTAACCCCACTAGCTCCTGCTTCCTAGAGGTCCCACCCCCCCCAGTGGGGTCTCTTATGTGGAGGCTCAACTTTCCCAGACACTGCTCTGCAGGAAAGATAACAGTAACTAAGGCAACCAGACCCTGAGCATGGGGTCCAAGTCCCACCCCTTAACCTGCAGCCTCTGCTTCTGGGATGACGGTTTTTGCTCTCCAGTCTGCACCCCATATAATCCTGAGCCGCCCCTCTGTCCTCTGCCAGCCTTATCAGAAAGATCTGAGCTCCTGGTCCAAGCAGGAATAAAAGGCTCCTTTCCTCCTCCACCCACCTGGGCTTCTATCGTCTTGATTATTAACAGAGTTCCTCAGCATCCTCTCCCTTGTTCAGTCCACAGACCTGCAGTGCAGCCCTGCTGTCATGAGGGACTTGGCACAGGGAGAGGCTGGACCCCAGGATGGGTGGTTGTGATGGCTCTGATGGACCAGGGTTTGAGCCTCCGGTCCTCACCTGCAGGAGGAAGGTTTTACAAGTGGTGAAGCAGTGCTGCAGGAGTCTCTCCATCTCTCTAACTCTCTATTACCCCCTACCTTCAAGATTTCTGGCTGTCTCTATCCAATAAATAAAGATAACAATAGTAGTAATAATTTCTCATTTCAAAAGTGTCATGACTTTGTTTCATTTGTCCTGGTCTTGCCATATACTGTTCTGCATCAGAAAACATGTTCAATGTATATTTTTGAATGAGTGGATATAAAGTAGGAGGATTTACTCAGTGGTGAAATTTAAGTGAATGAATACATTTTAAAATTCTGGTGGTGTCTATGGCCATCAAACCCAGAACACAGCCAATCTTGTCTGATCTCGGAAGCTAAAAATCTGGTGGTCCTGGAGATGGTGCAGTGGATAAAGCACTTGACTGTGAGGCATGAGGTCCTGAGTTCAGTCCCTGGCAGCACATGTACCAGAGTGATATCTGGTTCTTTCTCTTTCTCCTCCTATCTTTCTCATTAATTAATAAAAAAAAATTTAAATCTGGAAACTGTCTTATACTAAACAGTGAGTATGTTGAAATGTTATAAAATGAGGTAAAAGCTATAACAGAGTTAAGAAAGACCCTTCAGGACCAGCAAGATGGCCGAGCCAGACAGTTGCCCATGTTGCCCTGTAGACCACCTTGGCTCAGGCCTGGGCCTCACCACACTGTAGAAGATGACAGTGCTGAGAGTTTTCCCCTCTCTGTGTCTCTGTGTGGAAGAAACTGGCATAGACAGTCAAGCCCCAGTGATGCCAAAAAGTACAGGAGAAAAAAAAAATTAAACAACCTTAAGGTCTTTGATCCATAGGCCCAACAACCTAGTTGGTGGAAGAAATAATTTCCTACACAGACTTCATCCTACTATTTCATTGTATTGGTAGCACATCAATATAAAACATTTTATTTAATTGTCATGTGAAGTTTGATTTTATAAAATTTAAAAACATTTTTTAATATTTATTTATTCATTTTTAACCACAGGGGTTCTCTCTATGGGTCTGGATCTGTGCCAGCGTGATGAATTTATTCCACTCAGTGGCCAGATTCCCTTTCATTATCTTATCATTATTATTATTTATTATAGAGACAGACAGAAGAAGAGTGAGAGGAGGAGAGAGAGGGACTGAGAGAACCAGCACTGGCCCAAGTCAAGGGACAGAAGAACCCAGAGGTCACGACCTCAGAGGTTACAGGGGCCTTAGATTTTTTTCTCAGCTGCTCACTGGATGCTCTGCTCTGGATGATTCTGGGGCTGAAACAGGACCACCAAGCTCAGAGCCTCAGGCTTCTGAGTCATTGGCAGAACAATTCTGCTGACTCCCCAGCCCATTACAGGGACATTTGCAAATGCAGATTCAGACCACAGTGAGCCTCCAGCTCATATAGAGGTTATGGGGGCATATAGTCAATGGAACACTGCTCTGCTATCAAAAAGATGACAGTGTATCACTGGGAACAAGATGGTCGGCTCTGGAGGTAATTATGCTGAGTCACTTAAGTAAAGAGCTGAAAGAAAACTACCAGATTATTTCACTCATACCTGGGATATGTTTGACTGAATTAACTTTTAAAACCTATAGTAACCCCTGGCTCCCCACCTGCAGGAGGACCACTTCACAGTGGTGAAGCAGGTCAGCAGATGTCTGTCTTTCTCCCTCTCTGTCGTATCCAAAAAAGTGAAAAAATGTCTGCCAGGAGCAGAGGATACATAGTGCTGGCATGAGTCCCAGCGATAACCCTGGAGGCAAAGGGACAAAGAAACTATAGTAACTAAATGCTCTCTTGGGCTTTATGACAACAGTGCTTTTTGGGGGGTGTCACAGAACTTTGATGGCAGTTGTGGTGATATACAGTTACCATGTATGAGCTGAAATTACACCCCTGAAACCTTGTGATTTTGTAAAGCTCTATTAAATCCCTGAAGAAGAGAGAGAGAGAATGAGAGAGAGAGAGAAGAAGAAAGACGAAGGAGAAGACAAAGAACAGGAGAAGAAGGAGGAGGAAGAGGAGGAGGAGAGATGCACAGATTTTTGCTGTGCTTGGGCAGATGACTTAGCACATAGACATAAAATTCAATCCTGAGGTCCCAGGTCTGGACCCTAGCGCAGCATATGTTGAGTAGATGCCCTGTATTTATCTCTCTTTAAAATTTTTTATTTTAACTTTATTTATTGCAGTTGATAGAACAGAGAGAAATTGAGGGGCTTGAACCCCAGTCCGTGGGCAGGAAAACATGTACTCTCCTCAGGGTGAGCCACCACCCAGAGGCCCTGTGGAGTTTCTCTGTAGTTGGCTGTTAGGAGCTGACCACCCCTGGGGCTCAATCTTGAAACTGAAGGCCAAAAAATGCTGCCTCCTGCTGGATCCTTTCCCTCTCTCTCATCTGAAGAATTTCCTTTGCAGACAGAACTATTTTATGAAGAAATGTCTGTTTTATCCTTTGTCCAAAATGTATGAGCCACAGTTATTATTCAAATGATTTTGTTAATCACAAATAAATAAGTAAAAGATCACTTATTAATGTTTCCCTAGGACATTGGATAAAAAGCTGTCCATCTAATAGTTTCATTTTGGGGTGGGGAGTGGTATACCCAGTTAAGTGCATGTAGTACTATGTGCAAGAACTCAACACAAGGACTGAGGTCTGAACCACCACTACTCACCTACAACAGGACACTTCACAAGTGGCAAAGCAGGTCTGCAGGTGTCTGTCTTTCTCTCTCATTCTCTATATCCCCTTCCTTCTTAATTTTTTTCTGTCCTATCCAAAAAAAAGGGGGGAGAGCTGATGGCTGCAGTGAAGTCCTATTGCCTATACTGAGCCCCAGCAGTTATAACCCTGGACACAAAGAAGAGAACTGATCCCAAATATCCTCAGGAAAGTCAAACTATTGTGCTAGTTAATTTTGGAGACATAAAAAGGATGTGTAAATTTAGATTCAAATACATTGCTAAAGTATGGAATAGTTTCTAAATTCTTATAAAACATAAACCATGGAAAGAATCATCTTACAAAATGTTGCTGGGGGGCCGGGTGGTGGTGCACCTGGTTAAGCACACACACACTACAGTGTTCAAGGACTGGGGTACAAGCCCCCGGTCCCCACCTACAGGGGGAAAGCTTCACAAGTGGTGAAGTAGAGCTGCAGGTGTCTCTCTGTCTCTCTCACTCTCTATCTCCTCCTCTTCTCTCAATTCCTCTCTGTCTCTATCCAATAACAAATAAAATAAAATGAAATAGAAAATTGCTAAATGCCTCTAGCTGACTGTTAATATCAATCTACATGTACTTTCAATTTCTGATTCTTATTCAGCATTATGCACTGTCATAAGTTTGCTCTTTCACAATTAAAATATGTGACTGGTCTATTAGAAGAATCCAGTTTCTAAGTACTTGAAGAAAACTGAGTGATTTTTGTTCATTCTGTGGAGTTCTACCCCTCCTACCCTATGGTTTTGTTAATTTATCCTTTCTTAAATAAAAAAAAGAAAATTGCTGAATCCCTCTAGCTGACTGTTAATATCAATCTACATGTACTTTCAATTTCTGATTCTTATTCAGCATTATGCACTGTCATAAGTTTGATCATTCACAATTAAAATATGTGACTGGTCTATTAGAAGAATCCAGTTTCTAAGTACTTGAAGAAAACTGAGTGATTTTTGTTCACTTTGCTGCCATGTGTAGGGGATGAGTGCCCTCAGGTGGCTGAATCCCAAAACTGCAGCTATAGCAAATCTGCTTGAACCTTTTGGAGGTGAAGTTCCATTGAGTCTCTGACAGCCCAGGGAACTGAATGAAATCACGGCCACCTGACTGTGCCTGACCTGTGCGACAGCAGCATGAGGAAATCTAGGATATGTGATCCATTTCCTCCTTAATATTCTAATCATTCTTTATGGCATAACACAAACATCTGTCTCGTTTTTCCTGGATGGAGTAAGCAAAAGCATTGTTCAAACATCGCATCATTAGTAAGAATGTCGTATTTTCTTTGAGTTTATAAGATACTAAGGAAAGCTAAGAAAGAAATAGAAGTCTGAGGAACCCCTCAGCCTGGTCCAGCACTCAGACGATGCAGCAGGACAGTGAGAACAGGCTTCTCCCCACCTATCTCCCATACAAGCAGACACAGACACAAACACACCTGTCTGGGGCTCAGCACCCTGACTGATCTGACTAGTGATTCTCTCATTGATGTTAATCTGTATGTTTCTTGTCTGTGATCAGATGGAGTGCATCTTACAAGAGCTATTTAAGACAAGAAGTAGTGGAGGAGGCTACTTGGTTGAGAGCACTAGCTATAAGCTGCTGGGTCCAAGCCAATGGTCTCCCGCCCACCCTGCCAGAAGGGGAAGAATTTTATGAGCAGTGAAACAGTGATGCAGGTGTCTCTCTGTCTTTCTCCATCTCCTCCTTCCCTCTCATGTCTCTGTCTCTATCCAGTGAATTGTAAATAAGAATAATTACTAAAAAAGAAAATAAAAGACATAATAAAAAGGGGAAAAAGCATAAAGAAAAAGCAAAGGGATTGTGGTCCAGGAAGTGGCGCAGTCGTTAATGCACTGGATTCTCAACCATGAGGCCCCGAGTTTAATCCAGGCAACCCATGTACCTGTGACTGTGATGGCTGGTTCTTTCTCTCTTTCCTCCTATCATTCTCATGAATAAAGAAATTCTTTAAAAAACAAAACTGGGAGTCGGGCAGTAGTGCAGCGGGTTAAGCACACATGTTCCGAAGCATAAGGATCCAGGCTCGAGGCCCCAGCTCCCCACCTGCAAGGGGGGTCGCTTCACAGGCCAGGTGGCAAAGCAGGTTTACAGGTGTCTATCTTTCTCCCCCCGTGTCTGTCTTCCCCTCCTCTCCATTTCTTTCTGTCCTATCTAAAAACAAGTACATCAATATCAACAATAACTACAGCAACAACAACAAAAAAACAAGGGCAACAAAAGGGAAAATGAATAATTTTTTAAAAAACCTAAGAGATCTATTCTAGGCTACATCCAGTCCTCTAATGGTTACTTGGATGTATACTTTTTACACTACAGTTGAAGGTCATCAAAGAATGTCCACAACTCATTTGACATTTGATTTTCCAAGTGACATTCCCTTCACACACACACACACACACACACTGATGCTCCTGGAAATAGTGTGTCTCTGACAGCATCCATGTGAATATCCTGCCATGATATGTACTCTGTTTAGGATTATATAATTATATCACCACTGTGTGAAATGGGGGCAAGGCTTGTGGCATCTCTATTGTTTCTAATCAATGCATGGGGATCTATAGTTATCAGAATAAAATTCCAAAGGACTAATGAAAAACTCAAAGCTGAAGATACAAATTGCTTCAGGGAATCATGCTTTCAGCTGTGCAGTAATGATCTGACCTTTGACTGATGACATCACAGCCCAGTGGCCCTGGCTACAGCTGAATCTTCAGTCATGGAGACTGAGCTGACAGTGCAAGTAGTGCTGTGTCCAGCTCTCTCTTTAGCGTCAAGGAGTGAAGAATAGAGGATGTCTGTATCTACCAGAAAGTCTTCGAGGCTTTCAGGGTGTCTGGACTGTCTGTCCTGCTTCAGGTAGAGTCTGTTTACATGCCCTGTGTGACCGGCAGAGCAGGAGGAGGGCAGTCCCAGGACGTGCTCTGTGTGATGCCCACTGACAGAATCCTCAGCTTCAGCCCTGGTCTCATGAACGGTTTACCTGTGCTCATGAGATTCCCTCCTGCTGATGCCAGAGAGCAGACTTGACCTGCTAGGATCAGAGTCCTGTGGGCTTACTCAGGGCACAGCCACGAATAGCTTAGTACTTCCTTGAATTGAGAAACATTTGGATGTTGGATTTATTATCTGCTGATCTTGGGATTCCTGCCCCCCTCAACCCCCAAGTGATGACTGAGTTAAGATTATAGTCAGTTTTCCAGAATCCTTTTATCAAAGGGTGTATGTTAACCTGAGACCACAGTGGAATGAGCCCTTCACACTCTTGGATGTCATGTAATCTGTAATTTGACTTCTATAAGGTCATATGTCTGTTTACATTTTATTATTATTATTTTTAATGAGAGTGAGAGTCAGAAGCAGAAGTAAGAGAAAGTGAAGGGGTTAAGGAGATGGGGAAAGGAAGAGGAAGGAGAAGAGGGAGGGGAAGGAGACAGCAAGAGTCATTGGCATATGCAAAACTGGGGGTGACACTTGGGGCTACATGGTTTTCAGTTCATCTAGACACTGTACTGTGGACCAGAGTTAGTTGTTTGAAACATTTGTCATCTCTCCTTTGTCCTCTAACTGTTCCCTCACCCCTTTTATCATTTAGTGGAGGGACTAATTCACTACAGTGCAGTTTGTTGACATGGGGTAAGATTTCTCATCACTCAGTGAGAGGTGTCTGCAGAACACTCTCCTCCCCACTCAGCTCCTCTCCCAGCACCAAGCACCAGGACCCCAATACCCTCGCTCACCCTCACTCCCTCTTAGAGTCTCCTTTCTACCAGGTCCCCAGACTCCGCTGATTCCTTGTCCCCTGACACTAAAGTGACAACCCCTGTGTCCTGTCCTTCAAGCTGCCCTCCATCTCCACTGGCCCTGAGTGACCTCAACTCTCACAGGACCTCTGTCTAGTTCAGGACTCCTGAATCAGGGTGCTGAGTCCTTCTGGGGAACTGAGACTCCTCTGCAATGCTTGTGAGTGCTGTCATCAGCAGGAGTCCTTGTGTCCAGCCTCCCCAGTGACAGGCTGCCCTGTGGGTCTGCTGTGTTGCAGTTCTGCTGTGGAGGAGAGCGGCCCGGAAGAGTAGAACATCCCAGAGGTGCCTCGTGGCCACATCCAGTTAACAGGCCTTGGCAAATTCCAGAAGGGTCAGAGGTGGCATAAAAGGCAACTGATCTTATATTCCAACGTGCTGCTCATCTCCAACACAAAGTGCGTACCTGTTCCCCCTGCTCCTGACTCCACAGCTGCCTCTTCTCTGCTGCCCTGAGGATAGAAGAGGTGGCTTTTCTGCAAGGTTTCTGTCCAGCACTGGGCAGGCAGCAGAGGGGAAGCAAGGAGACTGGGCAGGGCCCCGAGTTCTGGGGAAAGGCAACCAGGGTGGAGAGGCTGAAGGAGAGATGCAGAGTCAGAGGCCAGGGGGCCCCCAGACTGGAGGACCCTCCCAAAGCCTGCTCTTCCTTCACATGTCTGCCCTTCCAGCTCGGCCCCAGGGAGACAGGACAAGCCATAGCCCATCCCTGCTTCCCAGGACTCACAGACACTCACACTAAATTTCTGCAAAGTGTTTGCAATCACAGACTGCACATGGTGACAGGGACCAGGGACTGAGGGAATGAGTGGTTTATTAATTGAATTTATCCTGTGTGACATGAGGCAATGAATTCAGTGAGTGGACTATACTGTTGAGCAAAGTCCTCCTCAATTTTTTTTTAACCAGAGCACTGCTCAGCTCTGGCATTTGGGGTGCAGGGGATTGAACCTAGGGCTTTGGAGCCTCAGGCATGAGAGTATCTTTTCATAACCATTATAGTGTCTATACACCACTCTCAAATTTCTTTTAAAGTATCTGAGAGACAAAGAGGAGATTGGGAAGGGAACAGAGAGGAGTGACACCCAGTGACAGCTCCCACCATGCAGTTCCCTTTGCTCCTGTCCATGGTCCTTCTCATGGTACATGAGCCTCTGCCTGGTTTTAGGTGGGCACAGTACTTAAGCAGCTTTTTCTGTTTTGCCAGAACATAAAAACATAACATAACATGTTGACAGATATGTATATGTAAAATTATGAATACAAATTTATGAAAGCAAATTTTAAATAACTTAAGCTTTAAAGGCATGAAAAACCCTTAGAAACTGAGACTGGGTGGCTGGGTGGTGGTGGCACACCTGGTTGAGCATCCATGGCCTAAGACCCAGGTTCAATCCCCACTCCCCATCTGCAGAGGGAAAGATTCATGAGCAGTTAGCAAGGCTGGAGGTTTCATTCCTCTCTTCGACTCAGTCACCTTACCATCCTATTTCTCGCAGTCCTATTAAAAAAACAAAACAAAACAAAACAAAAAACAGGAAAATGACCCACAAGAACAGTGGATTCATCATGTAGCCACTAAGCCACAGAATAACCCTAGTGGCAACTAAAAAAAAAAACAGATATTGAAAATTCAACTTGTTTGGGAATCATGGAAAATATGTTTAACTAACATTGTAATGCATGATTTATTTCATTAGTATCCTCAAGTACTTTCAGGATGGCAATAATTAACTAATAGGCTCATTGCAATTTCCATACAATTAGTAAGGGAAATATGATTATGGATCATTATGGCTAATAAGTAAGCAACAGGAAAGATGCTAAATGAGTGAAAGGTTCTCTTAGCGAGCTCATAAATATAGGGGGGTATCTAATTGTTCTACAATGTTCAGGAAAATGGCTGCTTTCCTCCCACTGGTAAGGAGTGTTCAGGGACATCCTGGGCCGGGCTCCAGTCAGTACACAGAACTCAGGCCCCAGCCCTCCCTCTGCTGTGCTCTCAAGGCTCAGCTCAGAGGGGAAGGAGCCACAGAAACACACCCACCATCTCCCCAGGAGAAACCCAGCTGCTCCCAGAATGCCAGAGATGCCAGCTAACTGCTCTGTGCTCTGTTCCCTCTCCAGGTTGAATAGTGACTGCAGAATCAAGTACACGTTGACCCTGCGGGACCTGTCGTGACATTCAACAAGAGGAAAGGAAAGAAAGCCCTAACATCGCTGGTCTTTGGCTGGAAAGACCGCATCTTCGTGGTCTCTTTTTGGTAAGACTGCAGCCTGACCCTGTCTCCTCATGACTCTTGGGGGGAGCACAGCTCCATCTGGGGGTCTATTAGCCACACATGCTCTGACCCCCACATGGACAGCTGTGTGCTCTCAACTGTCCCCCAATGGCTCTGATTCAAGCAAACACATGCAGCTTCTAAGCCCTCTGCAGGTAGGGACCAGGGGCTTGAACCTGGGTCCTTATGCATGGTAACATGTACAGTTAACCACTGGCACCACCACCTGACCCCCAACCCAATTTCCTCTCCATCTAGAAGATTTCTTTGCCAACTCAGCAAACTATCTGTCAGAGAGCTGGGCCTGTCACCACCCAGTGAGCAGGACAGGCCTCCTGACTCACACAGTCCCACCAATAACAACCTGATGTTGATGTTTCCATGTTGAAGATTTTTTTTTTTTTGTTTCCTGTAGATAATTTACCCCTGGAAGGGATACCTTTATTTTACTTTTTTTTAACTTTTTATTGGTGGGGGGAATTACTCACTATATGTTTGTGTGAATTTTGTGCATTTTATCTTCTTTTCTCCCCTTCTCTTGGATTTCAGTTCAGTTACGAAAATGGAGCAATGGTACAATGAGCTTCATAGGTAGGTCCTTAGTTCAGGTATTACAAATCTTTTTTTAAAAGACTTTATTTTATTAATTAGAAAGACAGGGGAAGAGAGAGAAAGAAACAGATATCACTCTGGTACACGTGCTTCCAGGGATTGAACTAGGATCTCATGCTTGCATCCTTTTTCCTTTGTGACACCTCCCAGGCCATGGTATTTCAAATCTTCAAGTTCTCAGAATGCAGAGTCCTGGCAGTCAGGGCCCCTCCTTTTACTCCCCCTTCTCTCCATGCTGTGATGGGAGCTAACATCACCCTGGACCATGTATTCACCTGCCCAGACTTAAGGGCAGGTTTCTCTGAGGGGTGGTTCTCAAAGCAAATGCACCTGCCAGCCCTACAGCCCAGGGAGGTTCTGGCCTGGACTCCAGGCAGGAAAGCTGTGAAGTCAGGATCTGTAGGCCTGATTTCAGAGAGCTGACAACATAGGTATGTTTTCTAGGATTGCTCTCATTTTCCAGAAATACATTTGCATATCTCTTCATTAGATCTTGCTGAGTATGTTAATGTCTTGAAAATGTAGTGAAAAAGATTGAAGTGACTAGTCAAAATGTAAGTTGACTTGAAAATAATCTAACATATTTCTTCTGTTTTGGGTCACTGTGGACTTGATTAGCAACATTCAGAGTGAGATTCTGGGCATCCAGAACACCTCCCGAAAGCAGGTGGAAGACATCACTGTAAATATTTCTAAGACTAGAACTTACAATTCAAGCTCCTGCCTAGGACAGAAAGAGGTCTAGATATGAGGGGAGAACCCAGAATGTACCAGACAGAAAAGTGTATTTTTCTACAGACACACAGGTCTGTGTATACACAGAAAAGGAAGCTGTGACTATATGCAACAATCCTTGGTGGTCACATGACAAACTTGGAAAGAACACTGCATCTGAAAAGTTACCTTTTTTTTCAGATTTCCCCTAATATCCATCCTTGATGTCTCTTGCACCAAATAATTTTCACGAGGCAGCTTTTCTATTAGCATGGATTTCTTTTTCCAATTAACTCTTGCATATACAAAGTGGTTTGCATTCTTTTCTGTAGATAATTTATCCCTGGAAAGGATTTTTGTTTACTTTTTATTCAAGGGGGTATTACTGGTTTACAGTAAACAGTTGTTGGCACATATGTATATTTTCTCAGTTTTATGCAAAACACTCTCACTCCCAGCCCAGCTCCTCCTCCCCCATCATGCACCAGGACCTGAAAGACCACTCACCCTAGTCCTTTACTTTGGTGCAGTACACCAAACCCAATTTAGGGATGGCCCTTTCAAGTCAAGAGAAAATACTGACCTCAATTTTCTTTTCCTTTCCTTTCCTTTCCTTTCTTTTTTTAGTAATTTATTTCTTTATTGGGGAATGAATGTTTTACATTCCACAGTAAATACAATAGTTTGTACATGCATAACATTCCCCAGTTTCCCATTTAACAATACAATGCCCACTATGTCATTTATCATCCTTCATGGACCTGTATTCTCCCCACCCACCCACCCCAGAGTATTTTACTTTGGTGCGATATGCCAATTACATTTTGGGTTCTACTTGTGTTTTCATTTCTGATCTTGTTTTTCAACTTCTGCCTGAGAGTGAGATCATCCCATATTCATCCTTCTGCTTCTGACTTATTTCCCATAACATGAATTTTTCAAGGTCCATCCAAGATCGGCTGAAAACTGTGAAGTCACCATTTTTATATAGTATAGCACAACTTGCTCAACCACTCATCTGTTGTTGGACACCTGGGTTGCTTCCAGGTTTTGGCTATTACAAATTGTGCTGCCAAGAACATATGTGTACACAGATCTTTTTTGATGGATGTGTTGGGTTCCTTAGGATATATCCCCAGGAGAGGAATTGCAGGGTAGGTCCATTTCTAGACTTCGGAGAGTTCTCCACACTGTTCTCGATAGAGGTTGGACCAATTGACATTCCCACCAGCAGTGTAAGAGGGTTCCTTTGACCCCACACCCTCTCCAGCATTTGCTACTGTTACCTTTTCTGATGTATGACATTCTCACAGGAGTGAAGTGATACCTCATTGTTGTCTTGATTTGCATTTCTCTGACAATCAGAGACTTGGAGCATTTTTCCATGTGTTTCTCGGCCTTTTGGATCTCTTCTGTGGTGAATATTCTGTCTAAGTCCTCCCCCATTTTTGGATGGGGTTATTTGTTGACTTGTTGTTGAGTCTGGCAAGCTCTTTATATATGCTGGTTATTAAACTCTTATCTGATGTATGGCATGTAAAGATCTTCTCCCATTCTGTGAGACATCTCTTGGTTTGGGTAGTGGTTTCTTTTGCTGTGAAGAAGCTTTTTAATTTGATGTAGTCCCATAGGTTTATACTTGCCTTAGTCTTCTTTGTAATTGGATTCGTTTCATTGAAAATGTCTTTAAAATTCATGCGGAAAAGAGTTCTGCCAATATTTTCCTCTAAGTATCTGATAGTTTGTGGTCTATCCTCCAAGTCCTTGATCCACTTGGAATTTACTTTTGTATTTGGTGAAATACAACGATTCAGTTTCACTCTTCTGCATGTTTCAACCCATTGTTTCCAACACCATTTGTTGAAGAGACTCTGCTTTCCCCATTTAATAGTCTGGGCACCTTTGTCAAAGATTAGATGTCCATAGGTGTGGGGCCTCATTTCTGGGCTCTCAATTCTATTTCACTGTCCAGTGTGTCTGTTCATGTTCCAGTATCAAGCAGTTTTGATGACAATGGCCCTGTAATACAGTTTGAAATCTGGATGTGTGCTCACTCCGGTTCTGTTCTTTTTTCTCAAGATTGTTTTGGCAATTCTAGGTCTTTTCTGATTCCAGATAAACATTTGTAGCATTTTTTTCTATTCTCCTAAAAATGTGCTTGGGATCTTGATAGGGATAGCATTAAATTTGTAGATGGCTCTGGGTAATATATTCATTTTGATGATGTTAATTCTTCCAACCCATGAACATGGAATATCTTTCCACTTCTTTGTGTCTTTTTCAATTTCTTTGAGTAGTGACTCATAATTTTCAGTATACAAGTCTTTCACTTCTTTGGGTAGATTTACTCCTAGATATTTTATTGTTTTTGTTGCTATAGGAAAAGGAATTGATTTCTGGATTTAAATTTCTTCTAACTTAGTGTTTGCATAGAGGAATGCCACTGACTTTTGAATGTTAATTTTATAGCCTGGCACCTTACTGTATTGCCCGATGATTTCCAAAAGCTTCTTGCTGGATTCCTTAGGTTTTTCCATGTTAACTATTATGTCATCTGCAAATAAGTAGAGTTTGACTTCTTCTCTTCCAATCTTTATCCCTTTAATTCCTTGCTCCTGCCTGATTGCCTGATTGCTATGGCAAGAACTACAACACTATGTTGACTAGTAATGGTGATAGTGGGCATCCCTGTCTAGTGCCTGATCTGAGTGGAAATGCTTCCAGTTTTACACCATTGAGTATGATGTTGGCTGTAGGTTTGCTATATATAGACTCCACTATCTTCGTAATTTTCCATCTATTCCCATTTTTGTAGTGTTTTTATCACAAAGGGATGTTGTATATTTTCAAAGGCTTTCTCTGCATCTATTGATATGACCATGTGTTTTTTTGGTCTTGCTTTTGTTGATGTGGTGGATCACATTGTTTGATTTACATATATTAAACCAACCTTGCATGCCTGGGATAAACCCCACTTGGTCATGATCAACAATCTTTTTGATATACTGTTGTATCCGGTTGGGTAGAATTTTGGTGAATATTTTCGCATCTATGTTCAACAGAGATATTGGTCTGTAGTTTTCTTTTTTGGTTGTGTCCCTGTCTGCTTTTGGTATCAGAGAGATGTGGGCTTCATAGAAGCTGGCAGGGAGTTTTCCAGTGTCTTCAATATTCTGGAAGACTTTTAAAAGTAGAGGTATTAGTTCTTCTTTGAAGGTTTTGTAGAATTCATTTGTAAAGCCATCTGGTCCAGGACTTGTATTTTTGGGGAGATTTTTGATAACTGTTTCAATTTCATTAGCTGTGATGGGCCTGTTCGTGTTATCCACTTCCTTTTTACTTAGTTTTGGAAGTTGGTAGGTATCTAGGAAATCATCCATTTCTTCCAGGTTCTCTAGCTTGGTGGCATATAGTTGTTCATAGAAGTCTCGCATGACATGTTGAATTTCTGCAGTGTCTGCTGTGATATCTCCTCTTTCATTTACTATCCAATTTACTTGGGTCTTCTCCCTTTTTTGTTTTGTGAGTCTGGCTAAAGGTTTGTCGATTTTGTTCACTCTTTTGAAGAGCCAACATTTACTTTCGTTGATCTTTTGTATGGTTTTCTTATTCTCAATGTTATTTATTTCAGCCCTAACTTTAGTGATTTATGTCCTTCTGGTTGCTTTAGGGTTCCTTTGTTCTTATTCTTCTAGGTCTTTAAGATGTGCAATCAGGCTGTTTATTTGTGCTTTCCTAATGTGTGCTTGTATAGCTAGGAACTTCCCTCTTAGGACTGCTTTAGCTGTGTCCCAAATATTTTGATAGCTTGTGTCTTCATTTTCATTGAACTCTTGAAACATTTTGATTTCTTCCTTGATTTCCTCTTTGACCCAGAAGTTGTTAAGAAGTGTACTGTTGAGCCTCCACATTTTGGCACTGTTACTAATCTTTGTTGACTGTTGAGCTTCCACATTTTGGCACTGTTACTAATCTTTTGTTTCTTGTTAAGTGTTAGTTAACTCCACTGTGGTCTGAGAAGATGCTTAGGATGATTTCAATGCTCTTGAATTGGCTGATGCTGTCTTTGTGGCCTAATGTATGGTTTATCCTTGACAATGACCCATGTGGATTTGAGTAAAATGTGTATTCCAGTTTCTTGGGATGAATGACTCTTCAAATGTCCAATAGTTCTAGTTTATCTATCTCTTCATTTAGCTCCCTTATGTCTTTATTGACTTTCTGCCTGGATGATCTGTCAAGTTGAGAGAATGGAGTGTTTAAGTCCCCTACTATGATTTTGTTGCAGTTAATATATTGCTGTAGCTCTTTCAATAGAAGTTTGATGTATTTAGATGGCTTATCATTGGGTGCATAGATGTTAATAATTGTTCAGTCCTCTTGATTGATCCTCTGAGCATTAAGTAGTGTCCATTCCTATCTTTTTTAATCTTATCTATTTTAAAGTTATCATATCAGATATGAGTATAGCTGTTCCTGCACTTTTTTCTGGGCCATTGGCTTGTATGATAGTTTTCCATCCTTTCAATTTAAGTCTGTGTTTGTCTTGTTGAGTTCGGTGGGCTTCCTGTAGACAGCACATTGTTGGGTTGTGTTTTCTGATCCATCTTCCTACTCTGTGTCTTTTAATAGGTGAATTCAGGCCATTGACATTAATTGATATCAAATATTGAAGATATTTTAACGCCACTCTTGTAGAGTTTTAGAGTGTTTTGATATATGTCCTATTTGTGGTGGTCTGATTGTTTATAGGAGAACTTCTTTCAGGGCAGGCTTGTTGATAGTTGATTCCTTCAACTATTGCTTGTCTGAGAAGGTTTTGATGCCTCCATCGAGTCTGAATGACATTTTATCAGGATATAGTATTCTTGGTTGAAAGCCTTTCTCATTGAGCACTCGATAGATATCTTGCCATTCTCTTCTGGCCTGTAGTGTTTGTGTGGAGAAGTCTGCTGCTAATCTTATGGGTTTTCCTTTGTAGGTGACTCTTTGTATTTCCCTTGCAGCCTTCAGGATCCTTTCTTTATCCTTACTCCTTTCCATTCTAAGTATGCTATGTCTTGGTGTCTTTAGGTCTGGGTTAATTCTGTTTGGGACCCTCTGGGCTTCTTGAATCTTTATGTCTTTGATGTTGTCTAGACTAGAGAAGTTTTCAACTATTATGGCCTGGAAAATGCTTTCTTCCTCTCCTGCTCTTTCTTCCTCTGGTATGCCAATAATGCATATATTGTTTCTTTTGAAGTCATGCCCTAGGACTCTGTTGTTGTTTTCAGCATCTATTTATCTCTTTTTGAGATCTCTTACTTCTTTGTTAGTTGTCTCTAATTCATCCTCAATCTTGCTAATTCTGTCTTCAGCCTCATAGATTCTATTCTCTCTGGCCTCTACTGTTTTCTGGAGTTCTTCTATTTTGTTGCCCTGTTCTGATACTGTTTTAGCTTGTTCAGCTAGTTGCGTTCTTAGCTCAGCAATTTCAGCTTTCAGCGCTCTAATAACCATGAGATAATTAGTATTTTCTTCCATAGTCCCATTTGTTGTTCCTGTATTTCTGATTACAATTTTTTCAAATTCTTTACTCACTCCTGTTATTATTTCCTTAGCTAATGTTTGGATGTTGAACTCATTATTTTGTGCTTCACCCTCTGGAGGACATTTAGCTGGACTCCTGTCCTGGTTCGATTCTCCAGTATTTCTTCTTGTTGTTTTAACCATTTTATATATTATGTTATGAGTTCCCTTTATCAGTACTTTTCAAATTACTGATCACTATTGCCTGGATTGACCTGTGTCTAAGTAAGTTAATTAAAGGGTTCACAGTGGTGGAAGTTACCAGTTGTTTCAATAGTTTTTTAATCAATCCCTGAGTTGGAGCTCAGTGGTTTAAAAGCCTCTTTTTTTTCCTTCCCTGTAGGCTATGGGAGCCTGAGGGCTTTTAAAATATCAGTAGGCTTCTTAGCTTAATCACTGACTCCTGACCAAGAGATAACAGGGTGTGGCATAGGTAATCCAGTGGTTTTGCAAAGAGATTTTCACAGCCCCTCAGCTATGCCATGGAGGTATAGGTCTTCTTCTGAGTTTCCTGGTTAGATCTCTGTCCCCTGGTGTCCCTCCCTGTCGCTGCTCCAGATGCTGAGGGCAGTAGCAATGGAGACTCAGAGTTGCACTTGGTGAGTCTCTGGGGAGTCCTCTCCTCCCTTCAGCTGTCCCCTTGTTCATGGAGCAGACTGGAGGTGGTGTCTCAACTGATAAACTGCTGGACTGTTAGCAGTCACTTCATCTCTCCTTTCGCTCCTCTCTCCTCTCTGTCACCAGCCACACGTGTTTGTACTCACCGGTGATTTAGTGGGTTCCTGTGGTCATTCTAGTCCTGTCTTGTTCAGTCCCGGGAGGTCTCCTTTGGTATTCCTAGTTGATCTGGGAGAGGAGAGGAGAGGAGAGAAAGTGATATGCTGCTGCTCGTAGCTCTGATCCGGAAGTCTCCTTTCCTTTCTTTTTCTCCTCTCTCTCTGGGGCTCGTGCTGCACTACCAATCCACTGCTCCTATGGCTATTTGATTTTTCTTTTTTTATAGGAAAGAGAGAAATTGAGAGAGGAGGGGAAGATACTTGAAAGATAAAGAGAAACTGCAGATCTGCTTCACCACTTGTGAAGTGACCCCCATGCAGATTAGGAGCAGGGGCTTGAACCAGGATCCTTATGTAGATCCTTGCACTTTGTACTATGTACGCTTAACCTGTTGCACCATACCCCACCTCTCCCCCCTCAAGAGAGATAGACACCTGCATACCTGCTTCACCTCTCAGGAATTCTCCCCACTACAGTTAGGGAGTGAGGGTTCAGCCCTGGGTTCTTGCACTTGGTAAGGTGTGTGCCTAACCAGCTGCACCACCTCCTAGCCTGCTTTCCTTTTTTTTTTTATTCCTTCTTTCACATAATTTGAGCTTATGCATCATGTCAGGGTTGGCCTTCATTCAGCATCACTGATGACACTTTCCTGCTTCTTCATACACCAGGCAATGCTTCTCCTCAAGTAGGGGAAAATGTGCATTTTTTTCTTTCAAACCATTTGATTAGATAGTTGATATTTTTAATCACAAATTAATCAACTAGGAATTACCTGTGTGTATATCCTGAGACTAGAGAGCAAGCAAGAAGAAATCCATATATCCTTGTCAACACACTTCTGAACATGCACTGAAAACCCAAGGATTCACTTAAATCTACAGTGTAGACTCTAAACCACAGTCACCCCCAGGGGTGAAGTAGCTTTGATCCTGGACACAGGGCTCTCTCTCTCTCTGAGGAAACAGAGCAGCTGGAAAATGTGTTCTTCCACTGTTCACTCCAAAGGCTTGTTGTGACCCTGCCTTCCTTCTCTTCCAGGATGCGAATTCCAGTCTGGAAGAAACCACAGAGCCACCTGCAGGTGAGTGTCAGGGTAATCTGAGAAGAGGCTGATTGGAGTGAGACATTAACTGCAAAGACTCAAAGTAAATTGTTTCCGGCTTTGCTTCAATACCATCTGACAGGGAAAAGCACAGGCAACAGGCCTCTGTGCATTCAATAGACAGTAACCAACTCACTGCTCTGTAACAGGCTCCAGTGACAGTCCTTGCTTCTCTACTTCTTTCTCTGTGGCAGATTTGCTCTGTAGCACTCTTCTTCATGAGGAATTCATGGCATTCCATGCACAGGAATGTATAAGAGCATCTTCCTCTTTATTTTGTCAACTCTTTTCTTGGGCACATGTGAGGGCAGGGTCTTCTGTCAGGTTCAGAGACACAGAAACACAGAGACATGGCCTTCGTTGCACAGAAGGTCTAGGAGAAGGCCCGTGTGTCACACTTACAGTGAGGTGAGTCTCTTCATGGTCAGCCTGGACCTAGACTGAGGTTCTCTCCATCTAGGTGGCAAATATCTGCAGGAGCATGAAGTGGGCCAAATGCCAGACACTGAGGAGCTTCTACAGGAAGCACAGGAGTCCCCCAGCCTTGCATGTGAAGACCAGCAGGGGAGAGGGGACCCCCTGGGTGCCTGTGTATGCCTTGAGCCAGGTCAGATCTTCCTTCCTGAAACAAGCTCATGACACTGAAAACCAATCCCATGGGAGGGAGGGCAGGATTGGCAGGGACCTAGAAGCCCCCAGAAACCATACGCGTCTCCACTGACTCTGGTAGAGGTGGAGCTGCAGTGCAGTTCAGAGTTGCAGGGATGGACTGGACTCTATTCTGTGCTTGTATTGGAGAAGCCTTGGTGTTCCTGTTACAGTGAAACTCTCAATTCCACCCCCAGAGCAGACTCATTTCCCAAGTCGTCTTCAGGCCCAGATGAGCAAGAAACTAGACTGAAAGTCTATGTGTTATCAGGTGTCTTTAAAATGGTCGTTCTAGCCAGTCCCTCCCCCTTCCCCAATATAATGCTAAAACTCTCCCACCAATCTTTGTGCCTTGTAAGAAAAGGCCTAGCTGGCATTTTTTTTGGATCAGAATAGAATGGATTAAAATATTTTTAATATGATAATGCGAATCCAGAAGAACTGACTTACACTTTCAAGGTTGTATTCATACCCCATCAACCCTGAGGTATTCATAAAACAAATCTTGCCTAAACTCTGAAGACAGATCATTATAATAAGCTAGCCTGTTTAGTCATCCCACTCAGCCCCCATGGATAGAGCATCTCTCCTGTTTGGTCACTGAGGGAATATGAACTCTTCCTCTAAATAATGCCCAGTACAGAAGGACCAGGCCTGACAGGGTGACACAGGACTCTGTTTCTCTGCTGCTGCCTGTGCTCAGCCTCAGAGGACTCTCTGGGTGTAGAGTGAGTGTAAGGAGATATGGCATTCTTCCTCAAGGCGTTCTCTCTGCTGAGACTCCATATTGAATTTATCTGGATTCCAGTTACAAATATTAAGTTCAGTAAAACATAAGGTCACATACCTCAACTCCTCATTAAACATTTTCCTGCTAATATGCCGGGATCGTGTCTCCTAGGCTTAAGACTGGGTTTGCTCTCCCCTTCTGTCCCTCTACAATGGTTTCAGTGAGGAAGTGGACCCTCGGCCCCTTGGTTCTCCAAGCCCTTCATCCTCTCACTGCCTCTGCTCTGCTCCTTGAGGATCCTCCTTTGTCCATTGCTAAACCCACTGCTATGTTCATAGGTCTCTGTGCTGGGGGTGACTCTACCTGGACCCTGGTAGAGTCTATTGACAGAGACAAGAACAAGAGTCTGTCAGTGGCTGTGGAGCAGAGGAGTGAGGACAACGCTGCCTTCCGTGACATGGAAAGCACCAGGCAGTGCTCCATGTTCATTCATCGGCACAGGGCTCTGGCACGGCCACCTTTATTGACCCAGACTGTCCCGGAGCCTAACACTGAGTTTCTAATGGGCTCTGAGGACAGGGCCACCCACAACGCGCCAGTCACAAACACTGCTCTGGCCCTTTACAGGCCCCGTTATCCCATTAATAGTGTCATATATTGGTATATAGTCATTTGTTGTATTTTTCTGTTTATTGATATAATAAAATTTATCCTATAATTCTGTACTTATATGATCTCTATTTTTTGTTCAAGGCTCACATTAGCCCCTTGCTGAGGCCTCACCTGGGCAGTTCTGGAATCAGCCGAGGTCATGTGTGTCTCTGCTTAAATTTTATGAACTTCAGTGTAAATTTGGTTGTGTTCTCAGTCTTTCTTGTACATGCCTGTTAGCAAGCATCTCTTTCCTTACGATGTCAGAATTTTTGGAAACCTGTTCCATACATACCAAATTTCACATTTCTGAATCATAGGCTCATGTCTTTTAGAGCTTACTAATGCCTGGGACGGGTGCTGTCTTTGTTGATCTCACAGCAGCCTATGACAGGGTTTGGCACCACGGTCTCCTAGTCAAGATCTCAAGATGCCTGCCTCCATGGGTGGCCAACACTATATCATTTCTTCTCCAAAACAGAAGATTCCAGGTGCATCTGGGTGACAAGTCTAGCAGATGGAGACTTGTCTCAAGTGGCCTCCCCCAAGGGCTCTGTTCTGGCTCCTACGCTATTTAATATTTACATCAATGACCTCCCAGAAACTTCTTCAAGGAAGTTCATCTATGCCAATGACATCTGCTGTGCAACCCAGGCATCCAAGTTCGACATCCTTGAGGAAACACTCACGAAAGACATGTCTCTGATATCTGATTACTGTAAAAAATGGCGACTAATCCCTAGCACTGCAAAAATGGTATCATCTGTTTTCCATCTACACCATGCCTCAGCCTCGCGTGAGCTTAATGTGCAGCTTGGCGATACGAGAATCCGACATGAAGCCCAGCCAGTATATCTTGGCGTTACTCTCAATCGCACTCTGTCATTTCACAAACATCTCATAAAAACTGCAGCAAAGGTGGGTGCGAGGAATAACATCATTGCAAGACTGGCCAGCTCCTCATGGGGCGCGAGCGCTTCCACACTACGATCATCATCTCTGGCATTATGCTATTCCACTGCAGAATACTGTGCACCAGTATGGTTCCGTAGCCCCCGTGTCCACCTGGTCGATTCCAAATTATATTCATCCATGAGGATAATTTCTGGAACCATCCGTTCCACCCCGGTTCCATGGCTACCAGTTCTTAGCAACATCGCCCTGCCAGATATTCGTTGGGATGCGGCATCATCTAAGTTCATTTCCCACGTCTACGCTCGACCGGACCTGACAATATACGCAGATATCTTCGCCCACCCTGTTCAAAGCTTGACGTCTTGTCACCCAATCTGGTCCCCTATGCCTACAGTGAACTTCTCTGTTCCAGACTCTTGGAAAGAGAGTTGGCAGTTAGCTGAGGTAAAAAACAAACACCTCATCACAGACCCTGCAAGCGTCAACCCGGCTTTGACCTAGCACGTTGTGATTGGGCCCCCTTAATTGCTATCGAACAGGCCATGGCTGGTGTGCTGCTATTTTCCATCGCTGGGGAGCCAGAGACGACCCAAACTGCCCCTACAGCTACAGACAGACTATTACCCACATAGTCAACGACTGCCACCTCTACAGATTCAAAGGAGGTCTCGAAACTTTACATCAGGCTCAACCTGACGCTGTTGACTGGCTATGAAAGAAGGGCAAACGCTAGAAGAAGAAGAAATGCCTGGGATTATTATTATTATTTTTATTGTTGAAGTTACTGTTGTTCATATCATCGTTGTCATTGGATAGGACAGAGAGAAATGGAGAGAGGCTGCAGGGGGGTCACTTCACAGGTGGTGAAGCAGGTCTGCAGGTGTCTATCTTTCTCTCCATGTCTCTCTTCCCTTCCTCTCTCCATTTCTCTCTGTCCTATCTAACAATGATGACATCAATAACAACAACAATAATAACTATAACAAAAAAAGCAAGGGCAGAAAGGGAAAATAAACCCACATGTGCATACATAATAAAGGACTAAAACCTTTTCAGTAGGGGGGAAAGAAGTCCTGTTCAATAGCTGACGCTGGGTAGTCAATTGGAGAAAAATGAAACTGCACCAGTAAATAACACCATATGCCAAATTAACTCAAAATGGGTCAAAGATCTGGTTATTGGAACTGAGAACAAAAAATATAGAGAAAACATTGGTGAAAAACATCCACAATTTAACATCAGCCTCTATTTGGAGACTCATTGCTATGAGTAAGCAAAACTAAAACAAGGATAAATTACTGGGACTACATCAAATATATAAGGGAGTCGGGCTGTAACTCAGCAGGTTAAGCGCAGGTGGCACAAAGCACAAGGTCGGCATAAGGATCCTGGTTCGAGCCCCAGGCTCCCCACCTGCAGGGGAGTTGCTTCACAAGCGGTGAAGCAGGTCTGCAGGTGTCTATCTTTCTCTGTCCCTCTCTGTCTTCCCCTCCTCTCTCCATTTCTCTCTGTCCTATCTAACAATGAGAACATCAATAACAATAATAACTACAACTACAACAACAAAAAACAACAAGGACAACAAAAGAGAAAATAAATAAATAAAATATTTTTTAAAAAAATTACTGGGATTACATCAAATATATCAGCTTCTACGAATTTAACAGCTTCTTCTAAAATAAACAGACACAGACATAAACACACACACACACAAAGGTAACCCAGAATTTGGCAGAAGATACCTGGATGTCACACAACTGACATGAAACGGATAACAAATGATAATAAACAAATCATATGACTCAACGATAACAACAGAACAGACTCATTATTAAATCACTAATAAAAATAGAAAAAAAGCAATCAATGTTCCTCCCTCAACAAGTGTATAGAGAACATGTTTTCTTTAGTATTTGTGTTAAGCTAGCTAGGCTAAATAAACTCTTTTCTAAATATACTACAGAATGGATGTAGAGCCTCAGAAAGTTACTAAGAAGGCACCTAGCAGATAGTGTGCTTCTTTGTTTTTATAGAATTTTTTCTCTTGCTTTCTTTAAATTAGTGATTCAATAATGATTAAGAAGATTGTGGGATAAGAGAAGTACAATCCCATACAATTCCAGTCACCGGAGTTCCCTATACCCTCCCCTCCACTGGAAGGTTACCTAATCTTTATCCCTCTGCGAGAAACGACAAAAGATTCCTTTTTTTTTCCTCCAGGGTTACAGCTGTGGCTTGGTGCCTGCACTACAGTCCACTGCTTCTGGAGGTCATTATTTTCCATTCTTTTGTCTTTGTTGTTACTGCTGTGGTTATTGTTGCCATTGCTATTGTTGTTGGATAAGACAGACAGAAATCCAGACAGGATGGGAAGACAGAGGTGGGGAGATAAAGACAGATACCTGCATACCTGCTTCACCACTTATGAAGTGCCAACTCAGCAGTTGCGGAACTGGGGGCTCGAACTGGGGTCCTTACTCCAATCCTGGAGCTTTGTGCCATGTGCGCTTAACCTGGTGCCCTAACACCCAGCCCCTGGACCAAAGACTTTATGGGGTGCAGAAAGTAGAGTTGTGACTTCTGTAATTCCTTCTCCACTGGACATGGTCATGGACAGGTAAGTCCATACCCCCAACCTGTTTCTGTCTTTCCCTAGTGAGGCAGCAGGGCTTTGGGGAGGTAAGAGTTATATCTTTTTTTCAGTCTCCTATGATTTCACATGAAAAATGTTGATTTTCTTAAACCTCTGGGGTTATTGCTGGGGCTCAGTGCCTGCACTATAATCCACTGCTCCTGGAGGCTATTTTCCCTTTTGTTGCTAGTCATTGTTGTTATTAACACTGTTGTCACTGTTGTTGGATAGGACAGAGAGAATCTGAAAGAGGACAGGAAGACAGAGACTGGGAAAGAGAGAGAGACACCTACAGTCCTGCTTTACCTCTTGTGAAGTGACCCCCCTGCAGGTGGGGAGCAAGGGTCTCCAACTGGGACTCTTAGGCAGTCTTTGAAATTTGCACCATGTGTGCTTAAACCACTGCACTGCCGCCTGGTCCTCGATTTTTTTTCTTTTATAATATACTTGTTAATTTTTTTACAAAATGCTTTCAAATTCTTTTTTAATTTTATTTATTTATTTTCCCTTTTGCTGACCTTGTTGTTTCAAATTCTTCATAACAGCTGACTCTATCTATTCAAATAGTCTCTGAGTAAAGAATATTTCATGCTCCTAAGGGAGGCTGGACAACATACCCTATGTTCCACCTGAGGATGATGGATCCTAAATTGGGGCAGCTTGGAACATTTGTACTCATGAACACAGAATGTGAACTCAGATCTATAAGGATGCAGAGGTCATATAGGCTCCTAAGATGAATATGGGCATCAAATCAGATCAAATTTATGGGGCTTACAGTCATCAATATTTATACACCTTTCCCACATTTGGGAGCTACTCTCTTCCCTGATTCAGCTTTCTGGTCCTTTTTCCAGCCAAGATATCATCTTCAGGATCTTCCCCCATAATCTACCTCTTGAATTACCGACTTTTATAATCAATCCGAAATTTAATTTTAGATCTACTAGTAGGTGGCATTTCTTTTTAGAAAACTTAATTGAAGAGTTAGATGAGAATACAGAAACGACTGTTTATATTCATTAAAATTAGGCACCAAGAATGATCACGGGAATGTAGGGCTCAAAGACATCTCATTAACTCATTAACTCATCATATCTCTGCACATATTTGCAGGGATTTTTACATGAACTGTCTGTCACAAGGTGATAGTTAAATCTCTGATTTGTGCAGAATGTAGGGAAGAGATGATCTGGCAAGAGGGAGATGACACACCCTATATTGTTAAAGAGATTACCAAAAATTAACAAAAACCATGCACTTGAATTAAGTGAGGAAGAAAAGAAGCAACAATCTACACGAGAGACAAATAGTTAAAAGCCCTCAAAGATCTACTGTTTAACATTATGTTTTAAAGCACTGTCATGATGGAGAAAAGGAATCATTTAGGTTTTTCAATCAATTTGTATTTTTTTCAGGTAAATAAAGTGTTTTTATTTCTAGGGAGGTGTTAAAATCAGTGAGAAAACAACATAAAATTGAAACCAATAATCAATGCTATAGTCTATAGAATTCTTAGTGAGATGCTTTTTCAGCTGAATTATCTAATTCATTCTTATTCTTTGAGTTCATCTGGAAGTATTATTACTATTTATTAGTATTCTGGCCATTTCTCATAGATGTCCCAGTTTTGTCCTTCTGACCAAGTAGTTATGCTCTCACAGAAAACATGTTTACTTATGGCAGCTGCAGTTGATCTTGAGCAAGGGAGAAAAGCTTCAACTAAGTATGAACAGGTGATGTGTAACTTAAAAGGAAATGCATGAATTTGATGTGTTACTCGGTGTGTTTGCCTTTTCTGGTGCAGTTCTTTTTTATACTCCTTAGAGAATAATTTCCTCCATTCCATAAATATACAAGTGTTTGTAAAAGGTTTCCATTTTTTAAATAAATACATTAAAATAATAATGTAAAAGAAATTGCAATTTGTTTTTTAAAAAACACAGAAAACGAGTCTAACATATCAAGAAAATAATTCACCAAGTAAAACGGGATTCATCCCTGAGAAACAGGAATGGATCAATATGTGAAGTCCAATCAATAAAATCTATCATGCCAGAAAAAGGGAGAGACAGAGAGAGAGAGAGAGAGAAGGAAAAGAAAAAATCACAACCTAGTAAACACCATTAAGACAAACCCACAGCTAACATCATTCTCAATGGGGAAAACCAAACAAGGATGTCCACTACCTCCACTGTTATTCACTATAGTCACTGAGGTCCTCACCACTGCAACCAGACAAGAAAGAGATATCAAATATATGCAAATTAGAAAGAAAAATTAAACTAGCACTATTTGCTACTGACTGATAACATATCTGGAGAACCTCAAGGCTCTACGGACAAACTACTGAAGTATTTAATAAATTTCATAAAGTAACAGGATATAAAGTCAATACTCATAAGTCGGTGGCATTTCTGTATACAAAAAAAGTTAGAAGAGAGTAAAATAAAAGACTCAAGTACATTTCCAATCAAAACCAAAAATATAAAATACCTCGGGATGGTCTCACAAAGGAGGTTAAAAAAAATAAACCACACAAACACATAAAGGAAAACTATTGGGCGCTGTTAAAAGAAATAGAGAATTTCTTTTCACACAAGAATTGAAGAACATTCCTTGTCCCTGGATTGGAAGAATAAACAATATTAAATGGTCGTTCTACCAAAACTAATCTACAATTACAATGCAACCCCTATCAAGACTCAGTGGCATATTTCAAGAAAATTGAACAACTTGTCTAAAAGTTTTGTACGTAATCATATTTTTCTGAATGCACAGTAATATTCCCATATATATAATATATATAACATATATCCCATAACTCCATACAGGCATTTATCCAAAGTACACTCAAATGTGAAGGGACATAGACACTCTTATGTTCATAGCTGCATTATTCACAATAGTCAAAGAGTGGAAACAGCCTAAATGCCATCATCAGAAGACTGGCTAAAGAAGTTATGGGATATATATTCAGTGGAATGCTACTCTGCAATCAAAGAGAGATGCTATTGTGTCTTTCAGGACAAAATGGATAGAACTGGAGATGATTTTGTTTCTAGATATAAAGGCATTAAAGACAACTCTCAGATGGTTTCACTCATGTGGAATATAGAGAACTGAAACATATGAACTTGAAAAAACAAAACAGAATCAAGCAAAGTGTAAGACTTATGAGAACTCTAGTGGTCATCTCTGGGTAGTGGAGTGGTTGGGATTCAGGACTCTGGTGGTGGGTGTGAGATGGCAGTATACACTGGAATTTTACAATCTAATCATAAAATTTAAAAACAGAAGAATCAGATAAATGTTGTTAAAATTCGGAAGGCTCTTGCCGGGCGGGTCTAGCTTCACGGGCAGGTAACAGAGACGCGGAGACAACGGCTGGGCAGGGAAGCTGTATTTCTTTATTCAGGAACAACGATTCATAAACTAAGACAAACTAATCACCAAACAGAATTTGCCTGTCTCTTTGCAGCGGCACAAGCACTCTCTTACTCTCGAACTCAGGAACCCTCTTTTCTCTGGAACTCTGCAACTCTCTCTTACTCTGTAACTCTGAAACTCTCGAACTCAGGAACTCAGGAACTCTCGGACTGTGGAACTCTGGAACTCTCTTACTGGGGAACCCTCTGAAATTCTCGCACTCTCAAACTCAGGAACCCTCTCTCGGGGTCCCTTGGGGCGGGGCCAAGCGGGCCCGCGAAATCAACTGGACTGATGCAATTCTCTTGGCGGGGGAGGGCTAGAACAAACCAATGTAAAGCATACGACAGATAAAAATGAAAGAAAAAGTGAAGAAAGAGACTGGAGATGTATTCCATCAGGCAGGACAAGAACCTTGCCACGCACATGGTCCAGATTCAGGTTCTAGTGGTACCATAGTGAGGTACCACAGCACCAAAGCAAGTTTCAGCGATTGGTCTTCCTTCCTTCCTTCCTTCCTTCCTTCCTTCCTTCCTTCCTTCCTTCCTTCCTCCTTCCTTCCTTCCTTCCTCCTTCCTTCCTTCCTTCCTTCCTTCCTTCCTTCCTTCCTTCCTTTCTTTCTTTCTCTTTCTTTATTCCTTGCTTCCTGTCTCCCTCACTCCCTCGACCTCTCTCTTCCCTCTCTATTATTATTCCTATTGTCGATGTTGGTAAAGTCAGAGAGAGATCCAGAGAATAGGGGGAGACAGAGATGGAAGAGAAAGAAAGACACCTGTAGACCTAATTCACCACCTACCAAGCGAACCCCCTGCAGGTGAGGAGCCAGGTGCTGGAACCTGGAGCCTTATGCCAGTCCTTGCGCTTCATCCCTTTTGCGCTTAACCCGCTGCACCACTACCCAGGTCCCTCATTCTTCCTTTCTTTCATCTTTATATGTTGGATAGAAATAGCCAGAAATTGAAAGGGGGAGATACAGAGGGAGAGAGACAGAGAGACACCTGCAGCCCTGCTTCACCACTGGTGAAGCTTGTCCCCCACCCCTTCAGATGGGGCTGGTGGCTTGACCCTGTGTCCTTGCACATTGTAACATGTGCCACCATCTGGCCCCAGCAGTGGTGTTTCAGTCTATCACTATATGAATGGGAAACGTCAGCCAGAGTGAGGAGACATGCTAGAAGCCTGAGGTCCTCCCCACCCGGCCAAACAAAAGGAGAGGAAGAGGAACTAAAACTATTGGAGCAGCAAAACTTCCTGGAAAATAGATGGGGACGACAGACGTTCCCATTCAAACCAGGAGGTGCAGCAAGTTCTGGGAGTTGAGCTGAAGAAAAGGACTGTTGAAGAGGTCAGGCAACAGCACCAAGGCCTCCACTGGCAGGAAGCAGTGCACAGCAGGAACATGTAAGGAGGCTGAGCAGTCAGTCTTCAAGGCCTAGTTTATCAGATCAAAGCACAAGGAAAACTCAGAAACTTCAAAGATGGTGTTCCAAAGAAGAAGCTGTTGAATAAAACTGTTGAATATCACCTGAAAGTTAAATAAAAAAAAAACAGGGCACTGAGTCTATTCTGCAACACAGCCTATACTGAACATGGACATCCACATTAAAAGAGGTCTGAACAGCAGAAGCAGAAACAGGTGGGTGAAAAAACTCGCCAGCCAGGGAAGAGACCAGGGGTTGCTCCGTGGATGTCTAGGAGACAAGCAAGAGGATCGAGTTTAACTGAATTTGGAGTTGTTCCTACATGTGATTTGAAAGGGTCACCTGTCCCCTAGTTAATCCACACTTGGGTACATTAAGCATGAGTGTGACAGACACTCTTCCAAGACTTCATGGAAAGTCTCCATACAGGTCCAGAGGTATGGTGTTCTCATGAATCTTCACTGAGACTGGCCGCCCAGCTGGTGAGTGAGTCAACCCTGGGGGCTTTTTTGAAGTTATTTATTGCTCCTCATCATCACTGTACTTCGCTCTTGGTTTTAATCAAGTATCAAAGAAATTAGATTCGTTAACATTTCAAATGTGTACAATGAAAGGAAAGGTTATGTAACTAAAAATACTACTAATCACATTCTAGAAACAATTTTATTTTTCATTATCTACTGCAATTCACGTCTAGACCATCCCCCAACAGCACTGTTGTTTTACCTGATGTCTGCACACTGGCTTCTATATAGAGTCTACAAGGATATGTGGGCTGACTTGTTACTGTTTACCTGTTTGCTTTAGATTTTAAGATTCTTTTAACTTTTTTATCTCAACATCATTTTTTTTCAGTTTTGTTGTTGTTTTTGTTATTGTTTACTTTCGTCACCAGGGTTATTGCTGGGGATTGGTGCCTGCACAAGGAATCCATCATACTTTACATATTAATTTGCTTTTGTTGCTTAAGATGGCATCTTTAATCTATTTCCAAACTTACAAAATTATGCTACATTATTATGATAATTGAATACAAAATTCTACCATTTTTAGATTTTCTTTTTCCACCGGGGTTATCATTTGGGGCTTGGTGCTTCCACAATGAATCCACTGACCCTAGTGACCATTCATTTTGCCTTCCCTTTTTTTTTTTTTGGTTTTTGTTTCCTTCATCTTTGCCAGGACAGAAAGAAACTGACAGGGTTTGGGGAGAAAGAAGGAGAGAGACAGAGACATGCCTGCATCCTGGCTTCACTGCTCATGAAGCTTCTTCCCTGCAGATGGAGGCCAAGGGCTTGAACCTAGGTCCTTGCACATGTCAATATGTGCACTCAACTGGGAGTGCCACTGCCTGAACACAGATGATTCAAGTTTTTAGAGGTTTTTATTAGTGGCTTAATATTGATTTACAAAATTATGAAACAACAGAAGTACAATTCCATTCCTTTTCTGCCCCTTCATTGGAAACTGCAGTGGTTCTCCCAAGGTTAAAGATTTGAGTTGACCTATTCCTTCTGTAAATAGTCATCTTCGAGTCACCTTCCCATAACATTTCTCCTCCCACTGGGAGTATGGACCAGAATTCCTTTTGCGGTGCAGAAGTTGAGAGTTCTGCGTTCCGTAACTGCTTCTCCTCTAAACATGGGAGTTGACATGTTGATCCATACAACCAGCCCATTTGTGTCTTTCATTTGTGTTGCTCAGTTTTTTAAAGAGATATATATAACTGGGCTTTGGAATCTCTGAATGTGCCACAGGGACACTCTCTGATTGTGCTGAGAAGAGTCTTCAAGTCTTAGGAGACTAAAGTCCCTGAGTGTCAATCAGAGGCACACGCCTCCCCGCCCCCAAATTGATGACTGGGTGAGAACAGATAAGTCCCCCCCTGCCAGTAACCCCTCCCACCGCCAGTCCAGTGGCAGGTGAGGTGGCCTCCCCCTGCGCACTCCAGCCAAAGGTGATGGAGAGGAGACAGCGCTTCAATCTCCCTAACTCAGCCCAGGCAGAATCTATCAACACTGAAGATGGTTCTGCTGGCAATACAAGACTGCCACCACTGATAAATCATGGATTCCGAATCCCAAGACCTTCACCTAGAGCGACAGGCTGGTGGGGTTCCCTAGCCAGGACAAGCCCAGAGTTTCCTGGGCCAGTGCAGGCAGGTCCCCTCTGCTTGCCACCTTGCCCGAGCTCGCCACCCTCTCCCCACCTCTTGCAACTCTTCTCTCCTTTAGGCTCCCCAAGTCTAATTTGTCCCGACACCCCTGGCGCAGCGCAGGTGGGTGGGGCGAGGCGGTGGACAGCGGCCCCCCTACACACACACCCCAGCCAGCCCACCTGGGCGCACCTGCTGCCCCCTGGCCGCGGCGCTCAGGGCTGTGCTCATCACATCATTATTTCTCCAGCAAGAGAGCAAAGGGTGCGAGCGGTGACAGCAGCTGCCAGGGGAGGCTTGGTTACAAAATCCTGCACAAGGTAGTGCCTGGATTATCAACCAACCCTAAAAAAACCTGGCAAGCTCGCTAGCACTTGGAGAGCTGGGAGTTGGCCACCCCCTGCCCGCGCATGCCTTACCCCACCCCAGTCGCCACAGCCAAGGGCAACCCGAACCAGCGACCCCACACCTCTCCTTTCCTGCAGGTCCCAGAGAGCTTCACTACAAGGAACTGACCAAGGAGGTTGGGGGGGGGTGCGATGTGCCGCCCGCCCCACCACCACCACTAAGGCGACTGCCCCTCCAGCGCTGGAACCCGAGTACCAGTCAGCATGTAGCCCTCTCGCTGGTCAGCCCCTCCATGGGTCTCCAGGCTCACAGGGCCGAGGAGGGACCGTAGCACCTCCGTGGCGCCCCACTCGGCGCCCGCCGTGCACCTCAGAGCCCGGGACCCAGGGATCCACCAGGGTGCAGGACGCGCGCTCTGGCTCCGGCACTCAGTGCCACAGGGGCGTGGGGCCACGCTGCCAACTCTGGGTCCCACGCACAGGTGCCGGAGGACCTGCTCTGGCTCGGGAGCAGCAACCTAAGCGCTCCCGCCCCCACGCAGTCTCGCGCAGGGTCCCCCGCCCACACCCGCGCGCTCCGCGGGGACCCTACCCCGCCACCCGCCACCCCCTCCCCCGATGGCGCCCGCGCCCAGACCCGACCTGGCCCCGCAGTCGCACCTTCCTCAGCGCAGACATCCCCCAGTGCTCCAGGCTCAGCAGGTGCTGGGCCACATCACAAGCGGGCCCGTAGGCGGACATCGTAGTCCCGTTGCCTCTGAGACTCGAGGCTCCGTTGGTCAGTCAGTCAGGGTTCGAGTGGGTCCAGGGCTGCTTCCGCCACTGCCGCCTCGCACTCTGACCCGGCTCTAGGCCGGTTTCGGTCATCCTGCCAGCAGTTGGCGCCTGTGCACTCAGCGCCCAGGGAGGCACCCGCGCACTGGGGGGCGGCTGGTGCGCGCTCCACCCAGAGGGGCCAGCCCCCTGCACGCCTAGGGGGGCGCTCAGCCCCTGTTGCCTCGCACCGCGGGCCCCAGCCCAGGCCCCTGGCCCGCCCGCCCTCCTTCACCCCATCCCAAACAGACAAGTGCTGTGAGGGGACCAGCAGGGAAAGCTGGGACATGGGGACCAGGGAGGGTCCCTGGGAACATGTCCCTTGGGGGCTGCGGCCTCCACCGCAGTGCGCTGGAGCCCAGCCCCTGGAAAAAATCCATCAAAAAGGGCAAGCCCTGGCTCCCCACCTGCAGGGGTGTCGCTTCACAGGCGGTGAAGCAGGTCTGCAGGTGTCTTATCTTTCTCTCACTCTCTCTGTCTTCCCCCTCCCCTCTCCATTTCTCTCTGTCCTATCCAACAACAATGACAACAATAATAACTACAACAATAAAACAACAAGGGCAACAAAAGGGAATAAATAAAAAAAAATAAAAAAAAAAGAAGGGCATCTTGTGGGCCCTCCTATGACCTTGTCTTCACCATAAAGCAGTGACTTTGGGATAGCCCCAGTCTCCGAAGGGAGGCTAAGGTATCCTGCCCTGCCACTCAAAAAACACTGTGTCCTGAAATGAGTGCAGCCTGCAATGTTCCCAGCTGTGACCATGAGCTGTGAGCTCAGACCAATAGGGACTTAGAGGTTACACAGGTTCTGGTGCTAAATATAAATATAAGTATATTATAAATATAAGTATAAATGTAAATATAAAGTATAAGTACAAATATATATGGGCCCTCGGTCAGATGGATGGAGATAGTTCATTTTTGCCATATAATTTAATTATATAGAGATGAATTAATTTAAAAATCTACTTTAATATTTATTAAATATGCTAAGTATAGAAACTAACAATCATGTATTAATAATCACACTATGAATCCCAAGGTATGAGTTTTCACATTTATTGAAAATATTTTATTAAAGATGTCCAGAGGGGAGTCAGCACCACAGCAGTCTAGCAAAAACCAAACAATGCATACATAACATTCCTGACTTCCATTGATGCTACAAAGCAATAGTAATTAATGTTACATACTGTAATGGAACAAAACCAATTTATAGACCAACAAAAGGAAATTGAAATTTCATAAACAAACCCATATGAGTGTACATAATAAAGGGAAAAAACCTTTTCAGTGGGGGGTGGGAGGGAAAAAGACCTCTTCAATAGCTGATGCTGAGTAGTGAATGAAAAATGAAACTGCACCAGCCCTTAACACCATATGCCAAATAACTCAAGATGGATCAAAGATCTGGTTATTGGAACTGAGACTAAAATTTATAGAGAAGAAAACATTGGTGAAACACGTCCACAATTTAACATCAGGCTCTATTTGGAGACTCGTCACACTGTGGGTAAGCAAAACTAAAACAAGGTTAAATTACTGGGACTACATCAAATTTAACAGCTTCTTCACATTAAAAGAAAATTTCATACACACACACACACACACACACACACACACACACAGGTAATGTGGAAATTGGGAGAAGATACCTGATGTCACAAAACTGACAAGAGACTGACCACAAATGACAATAATTAAATCATATGACTCAACAATGACAACAATTAAACCCATTATTAAATCACTAATAAAAATAGGGAAAAAAACCAAGCAATGTTCCTTCAGCAACAAGTGTATAAAGAACATGTTTTTCTTTAGTATTTGTGTTAAGCTAGCTAGACTAAACTCTTTTCTAAATATACTACAGAATGGATGTAAAGCTTCAGAAGGTTACTAAGAAGGTAGCTAGCAGATAGTGTGCTTCTGTGTTTTTATAGATTTTTTTATCTTTTTTTTAAATTAGTGATTTAATAATGATTAACAAGATTGTGGGATAAGAGAAGCACAATCCCATACAAATCCAGTCACCAGAGTTCCCTATACCCTCCCCTCCACTGGAAGGTTCCCTAATCTTTATCCCTCTGGGAGAATGGACCAAAGATTTCCTCTTTTTTTTTTTTTTTTTCCTCCAGGGTTACAGCTGTGGCTTGGTGCCTGCACTACAGTCCACTGCTCCTGGAGGTCATTATTTTCCATTCTTTTGTCCTAGTTGTTACTGCTGTGGTTATTGTAGCCATTGCTATTGTTGTTGGATAGGACAAAGAGAAATCCAGAGAGAATGGGAAGACAGAGGTGGGGAGAGAAAAACAGACACCTGCAGACCTGCCTCACTACATGTTAAGTGGCCACCCTACAGTTGGGAGCTGCGGGCTCGAACTGGGATCCTTACTCCAATCCTGGAGCTTTGCACCACGTGCACTTAACGCGCTGTGCTACTGCCCAACCACTGGAGCAAAGATTTTATGGGGTGCAGAAGGAGGAGTTCTGAATTCTGTAATTGCTTCTCCACTGGACATGGGCATTGACAGGTGGGTCCATACCCCCAACCTGTTTCTGTCTTTCCCAAGTGAGGCAGCAGGGCTCTGGGGATTTAAAAGCCATATCTTTTTTTAGTCTCCTATGATTTCACGTGAAAAATGTTGATTTTTTTTTACCTCTGGGGTTATTGCTGGAACTCAGTGCCTGCACTATAATCCACTGCTATTGGAGGCTATTTTCCCTTTTGTTGCTTATCATCGTTGTTATTAACAATGTTGTTATTGTTGTTGGATAGGACAGAGAGAAAATGAGAGAGGACAGGAAGACAGAGATGGGGAAAGAGAGAGAGACACTTACAGTCCATCTTTACCACTTGTGAAGTGACCCTCCCCTGCAGGTCAGGAGCTAGGGGTTCCAATCAGGATCCTTAGGCCAGGCTTTGAGCCTTGTATCATGTGCACTTAATCCACTGCACTACCACCAGGCCCCCAATTATATATATATATATATATATATATGTTAATTTTTTAAAAGATGCCTTCAAATTCTTTCCTTTATTTATCCTTTTGTTGCCCTTGTTTCAAATTATTAATAATAGCTGATTCTATCTTTTCAAATAGTCTCTGAGTAGAGGGGAGGGGAGGGGAGAAGAGAAGAGAAGAGAAGAGAAGGGGGAGGAGGACGAAGGAGAAGGGAATAGAAGAGAAAGGTAGTTTTGGTCTATATTCATAATGGAATACTATTCAGTTATTTAAAATGACGTAACAATCTCTTTTGCCCCATCTTCAATGGAACTTGAAGAAATCATGTTAAGTGAGATCAATCAAAAAGAGAAGAAAGGACACTATATGATCTCACTTATAAGTGGAACTTAAGAAAGATAAAACACAGGGAGTCGGGCGGTAGCACAGTGGGTTAAGTGCACGTGGCACAAAGCGCAAGGACTGGTGTAAGGATCCCTGTTTGAGCCCCCAGCTCCCCACCTGCAGGGGAGTCGCTTCTCAGGCAGTTAAGCAGGTCTGCAGGTGTCTGTCTTTCTCTCCCACCTCTCTGTTTTCCCCTCCTTTCTCCATTTCTCTCTGCCCTATACAACAACAACAGTAGTAACTACAACAATAAAAAAGAGCAACAAAAGGGAATAAATAAAACATGTTTTAAAAGAATGAAAGATAAAACACTGGGTGAAAACCAGACTAGATGTTATCCATTGCAGAAAGTCCAAGGAAGGGAGTTGAGTGGCTATCAGGGACCCAATGCACAGTGGTGGGGCAAAATTGATGGTGGGAATGGTGTGTAGATACCTATCATGGAAGGATGAACAAGTAACCCATGTAAGAACTGTCCGGTAAATCATTATTTTCTGGGTGGATGGTAATATGAAGATGGCCTGGTCACAACCTATGCAAGATGGCTGCAACTGGGTCCCAATGAACCAGCTTCATTGAGCATGACTGTAAGCACTATGCTAAATGCTTTCTTTTTAAAATATGGAGACTGGGCAGTGGTGCACCCAGTTGAGCACACATGTTGTAGTGGCACTGGTGTTCAAGTCCCAGGTCCCCATCTGCAGGAGGAAAGCTTCATGTGCAGTGACACAGTACTGCAAGTGTTTCCTCTTTCTCTTTGGCTGTCTCCTCACCCTCCTCTCAATTTCTCTCTGTCCTATCAAATAAAAAGGGGGAAATTTTCATTATGTATGTATGTACTTATTTAGGAGAAAGAGAGAATCAGTAACAACTCTAGCATGTACATACCAGGGATTGAACTTGGGACTCTCACACACACAGGCTCTGTGTTCTACCTGCTGAGTCACCTCCGGAGCTTCTCTAAATGCTGTATGCTGTACAGCCACAGTTTCACTTCATCCTTGTGACAATCCTATCAAATCAGCATTGATTCTGTCCCCGTTTGAGTATTAGGATCAGAACTCAGTGATACCACTTGAACTGTCACCGCAGGGGGGCTCCAATTCATCCTCATGCAGAAGAGCAGGACAACTTTTCATGAAGGACAAGGGGATAATAAAATCTTGGCTGGCTTAACATATATACTTACAGGTTCTGGTGGATTAGTTCAGTACTTTTTTTCTTCTGTGCAGAGTATAGTACGTCATTTTAAAGGTAATGCTTACCTAAACTTACAAAGTTACTGTTAACATATTTTCTATGATTTTAAGGAAAGTCTTGTTGCAAATGTTCCTTTTTAGCAATGACTCATTAAAAGTTTTCTTTTTTGTTATTCTATGACTATACCAGATGAGAATATCAGCTGAAGACTGAAAATCTTGCTCTTCAGTAGTTTTCATGTAATTATTATTATTATTTTAGAAAAACTCATACTTTACTTTGGTTGCCATGGACAGACAACCAGATTCTTGCCTGAATTCACAGTAAAGTGGCCATGTTGCTCTGTGTACAGACAGTCACCACCTAAGCTGTTGGCACCCAGCAACAATTCTAGGCCCCACTCCCTTTCAGCCTTTCTCCCGAGGGTTCCCTCTGCTCAAAAGGCATGTTTCTACCTCAGCTCAAAAATAAATAAATAAATGTCATGTTATCTTATCCCTGGATACCAAAATTCTCAAACAGGCAGGGTTCTCATTAGACAAAGCAGAACCCATTTTGAAAACAGCAAGACTCTCAGAAAGGCAAATATGTTAGTCCATGGAAATTTACATGCAAATGTCTATGGAGGGCCAATCACAAGGGCAAGAGTGCAGGACAACTTCTTCTAGCCAGAAAGAGAGTTTAAGAATAAAAGCTGGAGGCATCCATCATGGAAAAATGACTGGGAATAATTCAGGAGAGGCACATTTTCTCAAGAGTGAGCCCTATAATGTTCTCTCTGAGAAATGACAGATCAGCCCAAGAGGACTGTCACTCCAAGGGACTGAATGTGAGGACCAGGAGCTGCTGACTGAGAAGCATCTCCACAGCATAGGGGCAGAAAGTAATGGCTGAAAAAGCAGAGCAGTGGTTACTGAACTCCAGCTGCTATGGACAGCTCAGCCCATTCCTTGTCACTACTGTTCAGGCTAGAAGGCAGGGTAAGTGCTCCTATCTGTGTCTGGCACAAATTGATTTAGAACTTACAAGTGATTTAACTGCACAAGAACACTCTGCTTGCTGACTTCCTGCTTATTTATTTGTTTTAATGTAGTGCCAGACATGAGCTCTGAGCCTTGTACATATGCAACATCAATTTATGGCTTCATGCATGGCAGATAACACTACTGAGTGTAGTGTTATCTCTTTGGCCCTTTTTCTTTCTTCACTATCTGGGGGACAGGAGAGAAGAGGAGTATCACATCATCATTCTACCTCATCAGGGGAGCTACCACAGTGCTATCCATGGGACTCCCATGTGGTGCCCAGACTCAAACTCATGGTAAGGTATATGTGCTGCTCACTGACTCATCTTGTCCTTATGACTGACTTCCTGAACACAACTCTTCATAACCAATGTACTGGCAGTGCTGACACAGGACTCCCTTCTGCCCAGGGCACAAAGACATAGTAATTTTTATTGTGTACAGTTAAAGACCAGGGCATATCTATTCTGTGTGTCAATAAAATATATTTAATTAACACTCCTTTAAAATCTGTAGTCAAAGTGCCTATTATTCAATAACTTGGGCAACTGAGAAACTATGACTTCCATGTTCTTAAATCAATATTATATACTTACTTTTTTGCCACCAGTGTCTGCAACAGTCAACCATTCCAAGTAGACTATTTTCTCTCTCTTTTTTTCATACAGAGGATGGAATATAGAAAGGGGTAGAGAGAGAGAGAGAGAGTAAAAGAGAGAGACAGAAAGAGAGAGGGGGGGAGAGGGAGGAAAGACACCACAGCACTACTTTACCACTCATGGAGTTTCCCCTCTGCATGGTGCTCCTATGAATACTTAGCATGGCAAAGTGTGTGCTCTACTAAGTGAGCTATCTCCTAGTTGTCACCTCAATATGTTGTTTTAAATAACAAAAGCATCAAGGCATCCCTGCACCCTATGTGCATTTCATGAAAGATACTCTGTTAAGAGCAATAACAGATCCTCTAACAATAAAAAGAAAAGCCCCAAACAAATTTTTGAGCAATCATGGCTCAAAAATTTGTTTGGCTTTGTATGTTAACTCTCCTTTCAGTCACCAGGTTCCAGGTGTCATCAGGATGCCAGCCAGACTTCCCTGGATTGAAGACCCCACCAATGTGTCCTGGAGCTCAGCTTCCCCAGAGCCCCACCCTACTAGGGAAAGAGAGAGACAGGCTGGGAGTATGGACCGACCAGTCAACGCCCATGTTCAGCAGGGAAACAATTACAGAAGCCAGACCTTCTACCTTCTGCAACCCACAATGACCCTGGGTCCATGCTCCCAGAGGGATAGAGAATGGGAAAGCTATCGGGGGAGGGGGTGGGATATGGAGATTGGGTGGTGGGAATTGTGTGGAGTTGTACCCCTCCTACACTATGGTTTTGTTAATTAATCCTTTCTTAAATAAAAAATAAAAAAAAAGTGAAAAAAAAAAAGAAAAAAAGAAAAGCCCCATTATAATCCTTTACTTTCAAACTGGTCAGGTTCTAGTTACCTGGAATACAATGTATTTAAATTCTGCAAAGCACTTTTTTTATAGGATAGGACAGAGTAAATTTTTTTCTTTTTTTAATATTTATTTTTCCTTTTTGTTGCCCTTGTTGGTTTTTATTATTGTTGTTATTGATGTCATCGTTGTTAGATAGGATAGACAAAAATGGAGAGAGAAGGGGAAGACAGAGAGGGGGAAGAGAAAAAGAGACACCTGCAGACCTGCTTCACCACTTGTGAAGCGACTCCTCTCCAGGTGGGGATCTAGGGGCTCGAACTGGGATTCTTATGTCAGTCCTTGCACTTTGCGCCACATGTGCTTAACACACTGCGCTACCACCCAACTCCCTTTTTAATCTTTATTTATTTATTTATTTATTGGATAGAGACAGCCAGAAATCAAGAGGGAAGAGGGTGATAGAGAGGGAGAGAAACAGAGAGATACCTGCAGCCCTGCTTCGCCACTTGTGAAGTTTTCCCTGTGCAGGTGGGGACCGGGCTCGAACCTGGGTCCTTGCACATTGTGACATGTGCACTCAACCACGTGTGCCACCATCTTGTCCCAGGACAGAGTGAAATTGAGAGAGGAAGGGAAGATAGGGGAAGAGAAAGAGATGACTGCAGACCTGGTTCACTACCTGTGAAGCAACTCCCCTGTAGGTAGGGAGCTGGGACTTGAACTGGGATACTTTCACAGGTCCTTGCACTTCATACTATGTATGCTTAACCTGAAGCACTACTGCAGGCCCCCCAAAGGACTTTTTCTATTGAGTATTGGCCCCTCCTGCGCCAGAACCCGAGTCCCAGTCAGCATGTAGCCCTCTCGCTGGTCAGCCCCTCCATAGGTCTCCCGGCTACTGGGCTCACAGGGCCGAGGAGGGTCCGTCGCACATCCGTGGCGCCCCACTTGGCGCCTGCCGTGCACCTCAGAGCCCGGGACCCAGGGACCCGCCAGGGTGCAGGACGCGCGTGCTGGCTCTGGGCACTCAGTGCCACCGGGGCGCGGAGCCACACTGCCAACTCGGGGTCCCACGCACAGGTGCCGGGAGATCTTGCTCTGGCTAGGGAGCAGCAACCTACGCTTCCGCCCCCACGCAGTCTCGCGTAGGGTCCCCCGCCCACACCCGCGCGCTCCGCGGGGACCCTACCCCGCCACCTGCCACCCCACTGCCCCTGATGGCGCCCAGACCCGACCCGGCCCCGCAGTCGCACCTTCCTCAGCGCTGACATCCTCCAGTGCTCCAGGCTCAGCAGGTGCCGGGCCACATGGCTAGTGGGCCCCTAGGCGGGCATCGTAGTCCCGTTGCCTCCGAGACTCGAGGCTCCGTTGGTCAGTTAGTCAGGGTTCCTGTTGGTCCAGCGCTGCTGCCACCACTGCTGCCTAGTGCTCTGACCTTGCTCCAGCCCGGTTTTGGTCCATGTCAGCGGTTGGCGCCTGCGCACTCAGCGCCCAGGGAGGCACCTGCGCACTGGGGGGCAGCTGGTGCGCGCTCCACCCAAGGGGCCAGCCCCCTGCATGCCTAGGGGGGCGCTCAGCCCCTGGTGCCTAGCACCGCGCGCCCCAGCCCAGGCCCCTGGCCCGCCCTCCTTCACCCCACCCCCCCAGTCCCTCCAAACACACAACTGTTGTGCAGGGACCCTGGTCAAGCAGGGACATGGGGACGCAGAGGGCCCGGGGCACATGTCCCGTGGGGGCTGTGGCCTCCACCTTGGTGCGCTCTAGCCCAGCCCTGGGCACTGCAAATTTCCCTGCAGGACCGTGCAGCCCTGTGCCTGAAGGCTCACTGGGGACCCAAAGCTCCAGCGCGGGGAGCTCCTGTGCCCACAGAAGTCTTCACAGTGGCTGCTCTGCTCAGTGCTCCAGAGAGAGAGAGAGAAAGAAAGAAAGGAGAGAGGGAGTAAGGAAGGGAGGGAAGGCATGAGAGTGAGAGTGTGTATGCACGCTGGGAGAGTACAGTGATCAAATTGGAGTTGGTGACTCATAGTTGAACTGAACATCTGGAAGTATCTCTTTGAGATACAAGATAAAGTCATTCTCATTACTTCCTAGACATGTTCTATGCCCTCAATTTAAAACATGGGAATTTCAACAGGCCAATAAAAATAAAACACCATGATGTGGAGTGTGGTTCAAAAAGAGGAGAGATATAGACAGACATACAGATAGAGAGACACAGAAAGAGGAAGGAAACCTGGAGAAATATGAAAGTCTTCTATAAATTTCCAAAAAAGATGATGCTAAGAAACTGCTCTCAACCCCTGTCCCCTAAACCTGTAGCCTGGAAGGCACTGTCCAGTACAGCTTTGGGGGTGTAAGGGGGCTATGTTCACAGAGAAATGAGTGCACTTTCCATGTAAACATGTTGAGCTCCTCTCATGAGCTGAACCAGAAAAAGGAGGAGACACAGCATAACAGAAGGAATATGAGGAGGCACCACCCTGCACTTGTGAAGTCTCATTTACATTCCAAGTTCAAATATCTAGAAAACGATTAAATCATAAAACCTAACAAGAAACACTAAAATGCTATTCCACATCATACATGTTGCTTTCAAAGAAGGTCCAGAAATCACCCCTTTCCCCATTCAATTACCAACCACCTGGCTAAGTGCACACAGTACAGTGCTCAAAGAACTGGGTTCAAGCCCCCGGTCCCCACCTGCAGAAAGGAAGCTTCATGAGTAGTGAAGTAGAACTGCAGTTGTCTCAACTGGTAGAACACCAGACCTGCATGCCTAAGATTCCTGTCTTGACTCCTGGCAGCATATGTGCCAAAGTGGTGCTCTGGTGTTTCTCCATCCCATCTCATATGAAACTCTCTCTCAAGTATAATAAATAAAAAATGAACCTTGAAAAGTGGTTTAAGGATCTGGGGATATAATTCACCAGGTAAAGCGTGTGCCTTGTTATGTGGGCACAGTTCAGGTTTGAGTCCTGGCACTGCCTGGGAGATGCTACAGCACTAGAGGAAGACCTGGTGCTGTGGTGTTTCTCTATCTGAAAGAAAAAGGGGGTTTGGTGGTGGTACAGCAGGTTAAGTGCAGGTGGCTCCAAGTGCAAGGACCTGCGTTAAGGATCCCAGTTTGAGCCGTCAGCTCTCCACTTGCAGGGGAGTCGCTTCACAGACGGTGAAGCAGGTCTTCAGGTGTCTGTCTTTCTCTCCTCCTGTCTTCCCCTCTTCTCTCCATTCCTCTCTGTCCTGTCCAACAACGATGACATCAGTAACAACAGTAATAACTACAACAATAAAACAAGGGCAACAAAAGGGAAAATAAATAAATAAATATATTTTTTTAAATATTTTTTATTTATTATTTATTCCCTTTTGTTGCCCTCGTTGTTTTGTTTTTGTAGTTATGATTGATGTCGTTGTTGTTGGATAGGACAGAGAGAAATGGAGAGAGGAGGGGAAAAGAAAGAGGAGGAGAGAAAGATAGACACCTGCAGACCTGTTTCACCGTTTGTAAAGCGATTCCCCTGCAGGTGGGGAGCCAGGGGCTCGAAACGGGATCCTTCAGCCAGTCCTTGTGCTTTGCGCCACCTGCCCCCAACCCACTGCGCTACCACGGACTCCCAATAAATAAATATTTTTTAAAAAGAAAGAAAAAGGAGCCCAGTTTGGTGAAATCATGCATGTAGAAGGCCCTGTCTCCTCAAAAAGTAATTGTGCAGAATATCATATGCTTGGAATTTCACAAATAGCAGCAGGGCGTAGTAATCAGGATAAGATGCAAGAGGAAAGCATGCTCGTGCTGACAACTTCTGCTTTTTGCAGACTGGATTTTAAATTTTCTGAATATTGAAAATAGAACATATTTTGACTTTAGGGGAGCTGCTATTATTTTTTCCCATTAGGGGGAATGGGAATGGGATACAAGAGATCATTTCCAATTGGAAATACTGGATTTTGAGAGGTTGTTTTTCACTGCTAATGAACACTCATGCTGATGGTTTTCCAGTTGATGTATGGTGGTGTCTGTGCAGCTGTTTGTTCCAGGATCAAGTTTCTGCTGTAAATAGGAGATTCTGGGATGAACAGACATAGGACATGTTTGGTGGGTCTGCAAATTGGGAGGGAGTTAAGACACAGCTGTATGGTCAGGGCCACACGTGCATGTAGGACCTTTCTTTGTTGGGGCTGTTTGAAATCAGATGTCTGCTCATCTCTATTTCTGATATACAAAGGCTGGGTCTGAGGGATGGACAGTAGCACAGCAGGTTAAAAATAACAACAAAAAAGAGGGGGAAATGGCCTCCAGGAGCCGTGGATTTGTAGTGGAGGCACGCAGCCCCAGAGATAACCCTGGAGACAAAAAGAAAAAATAAAGAAAGGTTGGGTACTACTATGCAATTCCTGCAAACTCCTGCTCAGAGATGCCTGTCAAGTGTGTGTCATCATATATATATATCTCCAGGGTTATATCTGGGGCTCAGTGCCTGCACTACAAATCCACTGCTCCTGGAGGCCATTTTCCCCATTTGTTGCCTTTATCATTGTTGTTGTTGTTGTTATTGTTGCCATTGCTATTGTTGTTGTTGAATAGGACAGAGAGAAATGGAGAGAGAAGGGGAAGACAGAGAAGGGGAGAGAAAGATAGAAACCTGCAGACCTGCTTTACCATCTGTGAAGCGACCTCCATGCAGATGGGGAGCCAGGGGCTCAAACTGGGATCCTTAGGCCTGTCCTTGTGCTTTGTGCCATGTGCGCTTAACCCAGTGCACTATCCCCAGCCCTTGTGTCTTATATACTTATGTGCATTACATCACAGTATGTGCTTTACATGTGCTGGACACTGCACAGTGCAGTAAATGTACTCACTGCGCACTGTGTGCTGTACGAGGTATAGCAAATGTGTGTGATGCAATAGTAGTCTGCACCACACCGTGCATATATGTATATGGTTCACACAGGAGTGCAGGCTGCATGTACAGTTCATACTGCATAGATAATAAAATATAAGGCCTTGCCTCTTCATGCTGCAGATGAATAATCTGAGCTCAGAAAGGAAGCATCCAAGCAGGTAAAGTGGAGGTGCCTGGTTCCATCACACATTCAATTCCATCCTGGCTCCCAAGATGTCACAGAGCATCTTCCTTACTGCATAAAGTGTTCTACATGCATCTCCCAAGCACATCACCCCACCTTCTTGTGATGCTGCCATTACTGTGATAACAATTTTAAAGGTGAAATGGAAACTCAGAAAATTTAAGTAAATGTCAAGAGTCACAAAATAAGTAGCAATACTCAGACACCGAGCCAAGTCCTAAAGCTCCAAGCTGTGTGGTTTTTCCAGGCTCCTGCAGATTCATTGAGATTCCGTGTGCTCTGCAGCTTTAATGCCAACCACGGCACTTTGATGTGAAGGATGATGATTCCTTTAAAGTCCTGGAATTCTTTGTTGCTGGTGGTAGGGCTGCATGTGGGGGTCAGAGCACTCACATGCAGCTATGTAGCGGTGACGACCTCATGTCCCATCACATAAGCCCCGAGTCCAGCTCCCCATGGAAGCAGCCCCCAGCCCATCATAGCCCCTGCCAATAATAACCTAGTCACCATGGTCACCAGGATGTCTGTATCTTGCTTTCTGACAATGGCTGTTTCATTGCTTTATCACAGGCTAACTGCAGAAGTCCTGAATATACAGATTTTATTTTCATAGGACAGGTGCCCTTTGCTTGGTCCAGGTATCACTGTCATGGCCTTTGTGGTATGAGTGCAAGGCTCAGAGCTTCCTTAGCCTCTGACACACAGAGGACACAGAGGGCTCTCTCATCTGAAAGCCCCACGGGCTACGCAAATGACACCAAACTACCCATTATACATGTCTTCAGATTTGAAGGCCCTCTTCTGTCCTTGTGTCCACACACTGCCTTCTTCCCTATCTGTTCACCCTTTTACCCACACTTGAAAATGCCCCTCCCCTCTCAGGAAAACTTGCTGGACTAATGTGAGCAGAAGGAATTGTTTATCTTTCTAGTTGCTACCCTCACAATCTCAGACACTGTATAAAACTCAAGTCTAACGCTTCCTAGCCCCATGGGCTCATGTTTCTGACAGCAGGATTCTGTGCATGTTCTCAGCACCCAGATAGCACTGATACCTACTCAGAACTAAACATAATATGTGTCAACATGACCAAGTGCCACATTTAGATGTCGGTCCCTTCTCTTTGTCTACAGGGTGGTCTCACCTCTGGGTGAAGGCACTCCTTATCTGCTCCTCTCAGAGGAGGTTTTTTTTAATATTTATTTATTTATTTATTCCCTTTTGTTGCCCTTGTTGTTTTATTGTTGTAGTTATTATTGTTGTTGTCGTTGTTGGATAGGACAGAGAGAAATGGAGAGAGGAGGGGAAGACAGAGAGGAGGAGAAAAAGATAGACACCTGCAGACCTGCTTCACTGCCTGTGAAGTGACTCCCCTGCAGGTGGGGAGCCAGGGTTCGAACTGGGATCCTTATGCCGGTCCTTGTGCTTTGCGCCACCTGCGCTTAACCCGCTGAGCTACAACCTGACTCCCTCAGAGGAGGTTTTAACAGACACATCTCAGGCTTTCTTAGGGAAAAGATCTAATCACAACTAGTTACTGCACTTCAACATCCTCTGAGAAAAGTGATGTAGCAGATGAATGTACTAAGGACAGACTGAACTAGTTAACATGAAATGTCACCACCACCCTATAGCCTGAGACAGGCCTCAACTGGGTATATTGCACTGTGTGTATCTGGTGAAGAGATAGAGAGACAGACACAGAAAAAGATAGAGAGAGAGAGATGGAGGGGGCAGGCACAGCAATAGTGCTTATCTGGTATGCAAAGGACGGGAGAATATATGAGAGTGGAAAACATGAACATGATCTCGACTCCCCTTGAATGATCACTGGAGTACAGGAGGTTCTGAACATCTGGTCCCTCACAACCCAAACACCTGTGACCTGATCTGGGAATCACAGGGACACAGAATACAGGACTTGAAAGAGCCCTGAGGGTCATCTGGTTGAACATCTATGAGCCACAAAAGTGAGAGATGCTGAGATATCACTCAGCTGAGGACCAGATAAGAAGAGAGGTCCTTTACTGAAGGATACACAAGGGTCGCCCCCGAGCCCAGGCCCTTTGGAAATGAGTGAGCCACAGGAACAGGAAGAGAGCCCACCAACTCTCTCACAGGGATGGTTGTGATCCTGAGCCTTCTGCCTACCACGCGCCTCACTCAGGCCTTGTAGGGACATATCCTCCACAGGGCAGGTATCCTGTTATTCCAGAAACCTTCTATCCAGTGTGGAGGGTTTGCTTTATGATGTGGGTGACATTCAAATAAATACACATTAACTGACATCTTTTGAAAGTGGCTTCCCTGGGGAACACGTCATTTCTGAAGAAAAGAATGATCATTAGACCCAATCTCTAAAGAGTGGAATTGATGGGAAACTTGAAGCATCAGATTTGTTGGATGTGACAAGTGCACATTTGATGTCCATTGACGGGTAATGACGGCACAAGATATGTGGCACAACTGACGGCTGCTGCTGCAAGCAGGGATATAAAATGTACCTCTGTACCTTGCTCATGTCTGCCCCTGGAGAGCTCCCTGTAGGCTGGGGAGCCCCTGAGTTGTTATGGGCTTTGGGACAAAGCACTGCTGCTATTCAGGCAGAAGAGCTTCCTGGGAGTGTTGGTGCCCAGGTTCTGACATTCAGAAACCTTCCAGAGAAGGTCAGCTCATTTGAAGGCCTGACCACCAGCTCTGTGGCATGCCGAGAATTTTAAAGTAAGTGTAGATTTAGAAAGGGCTGAATTGATTGCACAGTGGCCTCGCATTGAAATGTTAAAAGGCCCAAGCTACTAGTGGTGACTGGAGGGAAGCCCCTCTGTGTTCTCCCTCGGAGAGGTTTTATTTGGTGGAGAATCAGTGAGAAAGTTGATTTAGAAATTAGAAAAATACTCATTTCAGCATGACACCCGTGCTCCTCCACCCCCCCCCCAGTGTTTGTCCAGCTGTTTCAAAAACTGCTTGCAGCTCCTGTCCCACCTGGGACAGCTATGTCCCAGGCACTTTCTTCTGGAAGCCCTTCCACCCACCAGCCTCCTCTTGAAAGAGCCTTCCTAAACCCTGGCTCTCAAGCAGCCAGAACACTTTCTCTTTTCACAGTAGCTACTTCATCCTGCAGACAACTCTCTCATGTGCTATGGTTGCCTTCTATTTATGTCTCTAGTAGAGACATGAGCACTGCACACATTCAGTGAATGCTGGATCTATAGAAGCAGATGGATTCTGCTGCCTTCATTCTTTTAGAATGTGAGGGGCCGTGTGGCTTTGCTTTCAACCCTCTCTGATTCTATCAGTGTAAAAATAAGATACCATGATTGTTGTCAGGACTGGTTGTCAGGATGGGAGTCAGGACTCTTTCTGCAATTCATGTAAATACATCAGTGTCCTGAACTGAAATGCACAATAAAGTCAGGACTCACAGTGAATCCATTCTTCTAGAAACACAATGTAGAAACTGGAATAAAAAGTGAGGGAAATATAACACACTTCTGAGGGAAGAAAAAAAGTACCAAAAAGACAAAGGTAATTTCATGGAGTTCCATGCACTGCAGTTGTGCTGTTCACTTAGGTGTATATTGGAGGTCATTCAAATTAGGGTTAAATGATGTGTAGAACGAATCTCGGTGTGAGATGGTCGTCTTCTTCTCAGTACCACTAGGTGGGAGCCTCCTAGCTGCCCCATGGTCCCAATGCAGCAAAACTAATGCTGATTTGCCTTTATGGGTTTCTTTTTTCAAGAGAAAAGGATCTTCTCCTTTCAGACACATTCTTGAAGGATAAAACAAAGGAGTATGACCAGGGTTTCATATCCACCCCGCCCTGCCCTGTGGAATAACACAACTGGCAGAAAAGCATCAGGGCCTGAGCTCCTCAAGGCAGTAGGCTCTGGGACAGGTGGCCAGCAGGTTCTTATATCTCTCCCTTCTGCAATTTCCCTGTTTCATTTACACTACAGCAAGGAGTATTCTCTTCCACAAAGACAAAAAAAAAAAATCAAAGTTGTGCTTCTCCAATCACTCACCAACACTTTCCTTTTACCATATAGTTCTTTTTCAGAGCCTAGAAGTATATTGCTGTTTTATTTAGCTCATCTACTTGCTTTTTTATGCTTATCAATGATTTAATAGTGATTTACAAAATTAAAAGATAATAGAGGTAAAATTCCACACTGTTCCTACCTACCACCAGAGTTCTGGGTCCCCACAGCCCTCCAGTGGAAATTATAATAGTTCTCCCAAAGTCACAGATATGGATTGACTATATATTTTTATGGTTTTTTTAGTGATTAATATTGATTTACTAGATTGTAAAAGGTATAATTGTAATAGGAGAATAATTCCATACAGCTTCCATCAATAGAGTTCTGTGTCCCATCTCCTCTATTGGAAACTTTCCTATTGTTTCTCCATCTGGGAGTATGGACCAAAATTCTTTTTTGGGGTGCAGAATGTGGACAGTCTGGCTTCTGTAATTGTTTCTCTGCTGGCCATGGACTCTGGCTTCTGTGATTGTTTCTCTGCTGGACATGGACACTGACATGTTGATCCATACTCCCAACCTGTTTCTATCTTTCCCTAGTGGGTTAGGGCTCAGGAGAGATGAGGTTACAGGATATATTTATGAGGTCATCTGCCCAGGGAAGGACTGACTATTATCTATCATCCAATCTATCTATCTATCTATCTACCTACCTACCTACCTACCTATCTCTATATATTTTCCCATTTATATTCACTTATATGACCCTGTCTTCTCTTCCTTTCTAAGTCACACTTACACACATTTCTATTACCATTTCTAAGTCACACCTACACCCATTACTACTTCCAAATTTTCATTTTCTTCTTCCCTCTCAGATAAGCAAAACACTGCCTGACTTCCTCTGGTGATTTCCAGATTTTTTCCCCTTCAATGATGGGGAAAAAACAAAGATTCCTGGTGACAAACATTTCCTGGCCTGATGGAATTGGGGTTCAAAGTTCTCTGGTCATCTTCCCTTCACATCCCCCCACCGCTGGAAGTATGAACCCCAAATTCTTTTTGAGGTGCAGAAGGAAGGAGCTCTGGCTTCCATGATTGCTTCTCTACTGTCCAGGGATGTTAGCTAGTTGATCCATATCCCCAGCCTGTCTCTATCTATCCCTAATAAGGGAAGACTATGGAGAGTTGTAACTCATCCATTTGTTTTCTCTATCACAAATGAGTGAAATCATGAGGCATTTGTCTTTCTCCACCTAAACATAATATCTACAAAGTCTATCCAGGCTACTGCCAATAGCAGGCCTTCTTTTCCTTTGATCTGAATATATATTGTGTATGCAGACTACATTTTCATTATCCGCTCCCCTCTCTATAGGCAATAGGTTGTTTTCAGTTCTCACATATTGTAAATAGTGCTGAAATGAACATGGAGATGTAGGTGGCTCTTGAATTACTGTTTATGCATTTTTTGAAGGAGGATAACTGGGCCATATACAACATATATTTTTAATTTTTTGAGGATTACACACATCTTTCCACATGTTGTGAAAGAACAGGAGCTGGGTTAGACAGAAAGTTAGCTCAACAGATTGGGCACATACCTTGCCATACTTGTAGCCTGGGTTCAAGCTTGAACACCCCCATGGTAACAGTATGGCACCAGGGAAAGCTCTGGTTCTGTGGTAAGTCAGTCTCTCTCTCTCTCTCTCTCTCTCTCTCTCTTCCTCTCCCTCTCCCTCTCCCTCTCTTTCTTTGTGTGTCTCTCTAACTGGATTAAAAGCTATTGGAAACTGAACTTGTATCTGTATGAGATTCTGAGTATAAAGAAAAAAAAGTGGAACATGGGGGTATTACCATGAATTGACTTGCTGGAGTTTCAGAAATGACTAACCTCACCATCTTCTTTCCCTTACAATCTAGGAGACCTTGGCATCAAAAGCCTGACTAGATATGTTACCATCCTCTGAACAAAAATAGTCACTGACAGATGCCCATAAATCATCTGGACTGATCCCAAGTGAAATACTCCAACAACTCACCATAAATTGAAAATGTTTCATGGTCATTCATTTCAAATGCACACATTCTCCTCTTCCGATCTATAGTCATCCACAACACACTGGTGACAAGCCAAAACAGTGTTAATAGACACTCATATTTTAATAAATGAACTAGTGGACTCTCTAGAACAGAATTGAACTGATCCTAAGTCATGGCCTTGTCACTATGTAGCTGCAATTACATGAGTATTTGTGTAATACATTACAGCAGAGGATATGAACAAAACATTCACCTCAGAGGAGATCTAAAAGGCTAACAAACATGAAAAACTGCTCTAGGTCACTGATTGTCAGAGAAATGCAAATTAAGACAACACTAAGATATCACCTCACTCCTGTAAGAATGGCATACATCAAAAAGGACAGCAGCAACAAATGCAGGAGAGGTTGTGGGGACAGAGGAACCCTTTTACATTGCTGGTGGAAATGTAAACTGGTACAGCCTCTGTGGAGAGCAGTCTGGAAAACTCTCAGAAGGCTAGACATGGACCTTCCATATGATCCAGTAATTCCTCTCCTGGGATTATACCCCAAGGACTCCATAACACCCAACCAAAAAGAGGTGTGTACTCCTATGTTCATAGCAGCACAATTCATAATAGCTAAAACCTGGAAGCAACCCAGGTGCCCAACAACACATGAGTGGCTGAGAAAGCTGTGGTATATATACACAATGGAATACTATGCAGCTATCAAGAACAATGAACCCACCTTCTCTGAACTATCTTGGACAGAACTAGAAGGAATTATGTTAAGTGAGCTAAGTCAGAAAGATAAAGACGAGTATGGGATGATCCCACTCATCAACAGAAGTTGAGGAAGAAGATCTGAAAGGGAAACTAAAAGCAGGACCTGACCAAATTGTAAGTAGGGCACCAAAGTAGAAACCCTGTGGTGAGGGGTAGACATGCAGCTTCTTGGGCCAGTGGAGGGTGGGAGTGGGTGGGAGGGGTGGGTCACAGTCTTTTGGTGGTGAGAATGGTGTTTATGTACACTCCTAGTAAAATGTAGTCATATAAATCACTAGTTAATTAATATGAGAGGGGGAAAATTAACTGTATGTCTCGAAATTTTTTAAAACACAGACTGAATCTTTTTAATATATAGGCTGTGTATTTGATAGGTGGACTCTCTCAAAAGCCTAGACCAAGTAGATCAGAAGCAACCAATAGCACAGCTATATACAAGATACTGGGTACTGTACAGCAAACCGTAACAAAAGGCCTTTTCAAAGTTAACCGAATTACCAAATAATGTGATGATAACATTAACTATCGATGGTCTTTTTGAACCCTAAGACAGCAGGAACCTCACATCTTCATTACTTCTTAAATCTTCATTACTCACATCTTCATTACATAATGCTTCATTACTCTGGTGAGACCTTTCCTTTCATAGTATACTCTAATTCCATCTCAGGTGGTTCACTTTCCAACAAAGTCCCAAAACCTAGATATACACAAGTTTCTGTGAGAGAGAGAGAGCATATGTTCACACGTATCCATAAACTACTGCAAAATATATACCTGAAAGCAGAAGTACACTAGAGTTTGCAGTGAGTATCCCCTAACACTTCCTCTCCACTATTCCAAGCTTTGGGTCCATGATTGCTCAACAATTTGTTTGGCTTTGTATGTTAACTCTCTTTTCAGTCACCAGGTTCCAGATGTCATCAGGATGCCGGCCAGGCTTCCCTGCACTGAAGACCCCACCAACGTGTCCTGGAGCTCCGCTTCCCCAGAGACCCACCATACTAGGGAAAGAGAGAGGCAGACTGGGAGTATGGACCGACCAGTCAACGCCCATGTTCAGCGGGAAAGCAATTACAGAAGCCAGACCTTCCACCTTCTACAACCCACAATGACCCTGGGTCCATGCTTCCAGAGGGATAGAGAGTGGGAAAGCTATCAGGGCCTCCTGATGGGTGGGATATTGAGATTGGGTGGTGGGAATTGTGTGGAGGTGCACCCCTCCTACCCTATGGTTTTGTTAATTTATCATTTCTTAAATAAAAAAATAATAATAAAAATTAAATTTTTTTTAAAAAAAGAAAAGAAAGGGTTAGGAAAAGAAAAGAGTCCTAGGACATCAGTTAGCATCAAGTTCTAATAAAAGTTGGAGCTGAACTCCAACCTCCACTGATTATTCTCTAAGCGGACATTCACTATAGGCCCCTTCCACATATACAACTTAATAGTGGAGCTTCCAAGGAGGTAGCATACCACAGGCAAAGGAAGGTAAGGCACCAGCAAATGGGAAAAGGGAAGAATGGGCGGAAGTAAAAAAAAAAAAAAAACACAAGTGTTTAAGAAGACAGAGTCACGGGATGTGTTCCCACCTGTGACTACCTTCACACTTACTAATTCCTGTGTGTTTCTCCATCAGATACATCATGTTTTACCTGCTCAACTCTCAGCTTCTCAAGAAAAGATGTGAAAATAAGGCATTAGCTCTAACTCTTCATGTCATTAAACAAAATCACCATGAAAAATCAAAATAGGAAGATAGTAAGAGCACAGATCTGTCTTTTGAAAGCACCATGTTTTCACAGTTTAGAGAAGGGCTGCTTCTGACACACTGTGGGATGCCATTTCTGTGAATATAACCTAGCTCTACCACAACATAGAGCATCTGATGATGGGCATGGGCATGTATGCACACATACACCACAACACACATAAACAAGTAGAATATATAACATTTCTAAAATAAGGGGGGGGAGGGGAGCCATGGTTCATCTCAGAGTTAATCCTTTTTAAAACTGTGATAACATATACATAACATTTATCATTTTAACCATTCTTCAGGATGCAATTCAGTAGTAAGCAACCCATCATTAAACACATTTACATTGTTGTGCAAAAGTCAACACTACCCACCTCCAGGACATTTCATCTTCCCACACTGGAGCCTGATACCCATTCCAAAGTTCCTTCCTTAGTCAAGTTTTTTTAAAAGTCACCCATGAAACCACTAAGGAAAAAACAAATTGCATTCTAGTTCCTAACAGCCCTATATGCCATTGAAACACCAAAGGCAAAACCACTGGGTCAGAGTCTGAAAAAAGTTACAAACCAGGGCTGGGAGATACCACAATGGTTCTGCAAAAAGACTCTCGTGCTTGAGTCTCTGATGTATCAGGTTCAATCTCCAGCACCATCATAAGTCAAAGTTGAACAGTGCTCTGGTAAATAATAAATAAACAACTAAATAAATTCCAAACCTTTCTTAAATAATTACACTACTACAGACACATTAGATAAAATCATATAGTAAAAATCAGAATTCTCAAATTTTCCAACTCTGAATGAAGACTTTGAAGAGTTTCAGCCAAATCTTTCTTCACATTTGACAAAATTCCTTCCCTTTTCCCTACTTAATGTCACAACCTTGGTTCCTCCATAAAATACTTCAAAGGAAATCATTCTATAACATAAAAACAGTCTTAAGCAATTTTCTAGGCAAATTTCCTCAAAATTCAAGTTTTAATGGAAGTCAAGTTTATTTGGTTCTAGAGGCTGACTACTTGGACTCTTATGAAAAAACAAACAAAATATCTCAACTTGGCAATAATTTCCATATTAACTAGAAGTATGTTATATCACAAACTGCCTAAATATTTTTAAATTATTTCCATATTTAAATTCCACTTAGATTCCCATAGAATAGTACTTAATTTTCAATTAATTTTACATTATTTTGATGATTCTAAGAATTAGAGCTATGCACCTGGAAAATATAAGTGAATCTGGAACACACATTCCTTTTTGAAGCTTCATTGTATCACTCATGTTGGTAGATAGCTTGAAAAATCATTGCCTCCTCACTGTTATTTGTTCATATATTTTTATTACTAAGACTCAGAAAATACAAAGTATTTAAACATGTTCTAAATGAGCTTCCTTATAAGGCAGTAAATAATGCTCAGGTTCACAGCAGAGAAGTAATTGAGTGGGTGAAGACAAAATAGTTCTATGAACTTGTTTCAAAAACAATAACTGGGTCAGTAAAGTAATCAACCCCTGTTGAAAAGTAGAAAATTGAAGATCCTAGTCTTCCCCAAATAGTCCATGTTTTACATTGGAATATGTAATATAAAATAAAGCTTTGTTGATTCCTGATGCCTTGGTAACCATACTAACTAGTTAAGATGCTGTTTATAATAAAAGTAGAGCATCCCAGCAAGATTAAAATCTTCTAATTATTCTGATAATATGTCAAATATGACTGATTCTGTTATATATAGAAGACAAGGACATCAGCAAACCTGTTTCCTGCACTGAGGAAGCGCCCTTTCACAGATACAAAACAACTAAGGAAGGACCACATTCTGACAGAACCCTTTTTAGAGAAAGATGGAACATCATCTATCTTTTCCACAGAATTTGTGATTTTATACTGAAAATACCATACATTAGAAACCATGTAATGGATAGTAAATAAAAAGTAATCTCATAGTAAAGCCAACTTCATGTTGATTTTTTTTTTTTTTACCTTAAAGTACGAAAGTCCCAGAGGTTTTCAGGACTTTTTCCTTCCCTCTTAATTTTCTTAAAAGCAGCATGAACCACCTCACTTACAACTTTCAGTCACACACATCTGCCCTATGGTGGGAAATTACAGATCACACAATTTCCCACTTGAAGACATTCATCCTGTTGTTTTACACACTGAGACCCTGAAGGCTTAAGAATACAACATGTAGCCAATTCCTACGCTGATTGCAATTTAAGCCTTTATTGCAAACAAACTCCAACTATTCCATACTAGCCAATAATAGCGCTTTACCTTAATAAATAAGTACAGTCAATCAAAGAAGCAACTCTGAAATGAATATATATTCAGTCAATTTCCCTTAAAAATACAAGTCATCACCTTGATTGATTCCTTTTGCCAAATAAGAACAGATCTCTAAACACAGGCTATGTAGTTCACTCTAAGGGCTTAATAATCCACTTCTGATTGTTTCTATCAATAAAGAATCCTGCACTAAAACAACAAAAACTTGATATAGCTACATTGTGAAATCACAGTTCTCAACTTTACACTCATGTCAAATTTATAATCTCACATCAGAAGAACAATATGTTTCTACCTGTATTCCTCTCAGGTAAGATACAGCAGTAAAACATTTTTTTGTCATCTGTGGCGTTTCACTGCTCCAGAATAATTTTTTCTCAGATAGAGAAAGGGAGAAAGAAATGATAGATAGATAGATAGATAGATAGATAGATAGATAGATAGATAGATATACAGATAGGCAGACAGACAGACAGACAGACAGACAACTAGCCTATTTCTATGAGTCCTTGTAGGAGACCCAACCCAAAAGAGGGCTGACCACATGTCAGAAAACTGGAAAGAGTGGTGTGTGTAGGCTCCTGTCTAATGCAGACATCTGGCCCAGTCATGGGATTGATGAGCCACCACACATAAGCATGCTGGGGATACAACTTTATATATATATATATATAATTTATGTCCCCTTTTGTTGCCCTTGTTTTATAGTTGTGGCTATTATTGTTGTTTTTGATGTCTTCGTTGTTGGATAGGACAGAGAGAAATGGAGAGAGGAGGGGAAGACAGAGAGGGGGAGAGAGAGATAGACACCTGCAGACCTACTTCACCGCCTGTGAAGTGACTCCCCTGCACATGGGGAGCCAGGGGCTCAAACCAGGATCCTTACTCCAGTCCTTGTGCTTTGCGCCACGTGCACTTAACCCACTGCGCTATCACCCAACACCCCGGATACAACTTCTTAACTATGTCCACCTACAGTGCCCCAGGGGGTTACAGAAATTACTGCTGCTCAATTACTTGTCTAAGAAGTCTTGCCAACAAAGGCTCTGACCTAAAGACACAGTCCTGCAAACACTTAGCCAGCTTGCTCCATGGCTGTGTCTGGAGGCCAAGGAACAGTGGGTGGTGGATCATAGTTGAAGCCACAACATAACTCATTCTTACTTCTCCCATGTGATGAGGACTGTTTGCTGGTCAGAGTTTCCAGGAGGCACTGCCTGGGGACTTATCTAGAAAATACACCTTAGAAAGCAAATTTCTGGGGGTCAGGTGGTGGCGCAATGGGTTAAGCGCATGTGGCACAAAGCGCAGGGACCTGCATAAGGATCCCGGTTCGAGCCCCCGACTCCCCACCTGCAGGGGAGTCGCTTCACAGGCGGTGAAGCAGGTCTGCAGGTGTCTTTCTCTCCCCCTCTCTGTCTTCCCCTCCTCTCTCCATTTCTCTCTGTCCTATCCAACAACGAACAACATCAACAATGGCAATAATAATAACAACAACAAGGGCAACAAAAGGGGGACAAAACGGCCTCCAGGAGCGGTGGATTCATGGTGCAGGCACCGAGCCCAGCAATAACCCTGGAGGGAAAAAAAAAGGAAAAAAAAAAAGAAAGCAAATTTCCCCTTGCTAAAGTCAAGTATGTTGTGGTTAATTCTAACCATTGGGCTATAAAATGAAAATAAGCTCATAATTTGATTATAATAGTAATTATAATCAACTATTGTCATTTTAAGTTCCTTAAAAGACTACAAGGAACCTTTCCTCTTCTCTTTAAAATCCATATCTCCCCTTGTCCTGGAATTTCTGGGACTTTATTTGTATGCCTTGACGTCTTTCCTCCTTCTAGAGATCAATCCCGTTTACTCTACCAGCAAAGTAATCAACTCTCTAGATTTCTTCTTCTAGCTTAATGTTTGCATAGAGGAATATCATTGATTTTTGCATATTAACTTTATAGCCAGAACCTTACTATATGTTTTTTTAAATAGTTTCTAGCTTTCTAGGATATTAGACCAGAAATTATCAAATATGTAGAAAAAAGTGGCAGAATTCTTCATGATACCTGCTTTGGAAACATCTTCAAAGACTCACGTTCAACATCAAGGAAAACAAAACAAAACAAAAAACCTAATAGAACTACATTAAAATGGAAAGCTTCTACACAACAAAAGGAACCACCAACACCAAAACCAGAAAGACAGCCTAAAGAATGGGACATCTTTACATGTCATATAGCATATAAAGGATTAACTACCAAAATATGTAAGAAACTCAGTAGGTTCAGCAACTATGACAACAAAAAATCCAACCCTATTAAAAACAGGCAGGTGATGTGGACAGAATCTTAGTCAAAGAAAAGATCCAGAGGGCCAACAGACACATTTAAAAAAATGCTAAAAGTCACTGACTGCCAGAGAAAAGCAAATAAAGATAATAGTGAGACATAACAGAGGAGGAGGAGTGAAGAGGACTTTGGGATCCTGGTATACAATGGCATAAAAAGGCCTAAGATGGGTATGAGAGTGCTTTGCAGATACCAATTATAACAAGATGAGATGTTATAATCATGTGCCAACAACTGTACTGTAAATCATTATCTCCTCAACAAAATGACCTAAAGACAAAAAAATCCTCAGTTTATCTTATCTTTCACATCTGTACATAAATTGAGTCTCCTTTCATTAAACTATAATGGGCTATGATTAAAAAATGCTAAAAAAATAACACCAGAAATGGACTTAGCTTATGGTAGGAAGGTCCTACCTACCAAATGGATTAGCAGCCCTCTCCTAGGACTGCAGTACCTAGTCAGTTAAGCTGTATGAGTAACCAGAGTCCCAGCCCCCAGTACCCTGGTGTCATCAGGTCCAGAAACATGTGTCTTGTCTATTCATGGCATTGAGATGTGATCATGCTGGCAATGGGTTGAAACCTGCTGCCTGTGTTGGGGACTTTCCTGGGTACTTGGTGCCTATGTACCCCTGCTTGTAGGGAAGGTCTTAGAGGAGTATGCATCCTGAGAGTTTAACATTGTATGTATTAAACAAATACTGCTTTGTATCAACTGTATACCAATGTGGCTATTTTTTTTCTGATGGAGCTATTTATTTTCAGCTGGAAAAGTGTCTAATCTGGGCTTTCAGGACAGTCATTCTGATCTAAAAATCCTTAAAGCATTCAGGGAGCTTTCTACAACACTCTATATCCCACCTGGGGACGGGTGGGGTGGGGTGGTGGTGGTATTGGTTTGAGACCTCACTAGAGGTTACAGGATGGAGGAGGTGTCTTAAATCTCAGCAAGTTCCAAGAATACCCACTGTATGGAGCACAACCAGAGAATCATGGAACATGGAGCTCCTCAGTTTCTGAAGATACCAAGAGAGCCACACAGGTGGAGGGGTTACCCAACACACTCTGAGACCTGACTGGCAATGCTCCTTTGCTAATGAGGGCTACAGAATGAGGATTTGGGTGAGAAAAGAGCTGCCACCCTCCAGCAGTACCCTTAAATTCATTGCCTGAGCCAAGTGAAGTAAGTCTTCTCTGCACCGTCAGTTCTCAGAGTTAGAGGTTGGTTCTTTCTATAGTCAAAATCATGTCTCCATGAAGAGTGTTCCTTCTTCTCTGTTCTCCCCAAATCAAACACCCACTATCAGCTCTATCTCCACAGACATGACCCTTGATTCTTCTCTAAGTGGACTCCCACAGTGTCTGTCCCTATGTGCCTGCTTTTGTGTACTCAACATGACCTCAAGGCCCAACTGTATGGTAGCTATGTCAGGATCCCCTCCTTCCTAGGATGAATAATCCGTTGTACAAACACACTGTGGTTCCCTTAATCTTTCTGTACACACTGAGCTGTTTTCTCCACATTCAAGCAACTATGTAGGTGCAATGTGAACCTAAGTGTGCAAATATCTCTTCGCACTCCTGCTTTCAGCTCTTTGGGGTAAATTTCCAGGAGTGAAAACAATACTTTTATAGACAGAAAATGGCCAAGTGTGTAGTATTCAATGAATTTAAAAAAGAACCTAGATTCCTGGGGCCTCGGGGTGGGGTGGGATGGGTTAGTGGGATGGGACACAGTCTTTTGGTGGTGGGAATGGTGTTTATGTACACTCCTATTAATTTGTAATCATATAAATCACTAATTAATATGAGAGGGGAAAACTGATTGTATGTCTCAAACTTTTTAAAGCACAGATTGAGTCTTTTTAATACATAGGCTGAGTCTTTGATATGTTGACTCTCTCAAAACCCTAGACCAGGAAGAACAGAAACAACTGGTGGCACAGCTATATACAAATAATGTCAAAGGACATAAATTATGGTGATGTTGGGTATTATACAGCAAATCCTAACAAAGGGACTTTTCAAAGTTAACCCAATTACCAAACAATGTGATTGCAACAATAACTACTATTGTTTTCTTAAACCCTAAGACAGCAGGAACCTCAAATTTCCACTATAGAGACTATATTTCCCCCAATCCTGGAACCTTAGGGTGGGGCCCACTTTCCTGCATGCTTCTCTCAATTCATATCAAATAATATTGCATCTGCCAATCCCAACCTAATCAATGCAACAAGTGCCACCCCAGCATGCTTCACTTCAGACTGTGACCAGAGACTTCAGATGTGGAATGACAGCCCTTCAGCCTCATTATCTGGGTGAGACCTTTCATAGTATTCTCTAATTCCATTCCAGGAGGCTCACTTCCTTACAAAGTCCCAAAACCTAGTTATAGACCAGGTCCCCTGAGATAGAGCATATGTACATATGTATCCATAAACTAGGGCAAAATATAGACCTGAAAGCAAAAGAACACAATAGTCTGCAGTGAGTACCCCCAACACTTCATCTTCACTATTCCAGCTTTAGGTCCATGATTGCTCAACAGTTTTTTTGGCTTTGTATGTTAACTCTCTTTTCAGCCACCAGGTTCCAGATGCTAGCATGATGCTGACCAGACTTCCCTGGACAAACAAACCCACCAATGTGTCCTGGAGCTCCACTTCCCCTGAGCCCCAACCTACTAGTGAGAGAGGCAGGCTGGGAGGATGGATTGACCAGTCAACGCCCATGTTCAGCGGGGAAGCAATTACAGAAGCCAGACCTTCCACCTTCTGCATCCCACAATGACCTTGGGTCCATAGTCCCAGAGGAATAGGAAAGCTATCAGGGGAGGAGATGGGATACAGAGATCTGGTGGTGGGAACTGTGTGGAGTTGTACCCCTCTTATCCTATGGTTTTGTTAATGTCTCCTTTTTTAAATAAATAAAAGAAATTAAGAACATAGAATCTAACTTTTAACATAAAACTCATCTTAGGAAATTAGGTTGACATCTTGCTTGTTTCTGAGACTCTATTCTCCTTTGATGGCTTCCTTGCAGGAACAGCCATACTGTGAGAAATCCACCCAGCAGGGCTGTGTAAGCCACTCAATCTTTATTACATACCAGCATTCCAGCAGAGTGACCTAGATTCCAGAAACAACATTTCACAGGATCATGGCTCTCTGAGCTCTCCCTGGTCCCTGGTCCCTGGTCCCTAGTCCCTGGTCCCTGGTCCCTGGTCCCTAGTCCCTGGTCCCTGGTCCCTGGTCCCTGGTCCCTGGTCCCTGGTGCCTGGTGCCTTGTGCCTGGTCCCTGATGCCATCACCTCTCCCCCACCCCCCAGGATTCCAAACATCCACCAGGAAGATGAGGAGCCATGTGTTTCCTGATCATTTTCACTCAGTGGAAACCTACCCAGTCAATAGCCTACAAACTCACAAAGTTTGTGGGGTCACTGAAAAGTTGGTAGGGAGAATGGTTGTTTTTTAGTGATTAACTGTGACTTGCTAGCAATTTCCACAGAGCAAAATGTAAAAACATCTATTTTAATTATTGTACATTCAAGATCTCAGAGTAGTGATATACATGGAATTTTTTTTGAAGAGAACATGCAGCTTTTCTGACTAGAGGAAAAGGTTGTGAGCACAAGGTTGGACAGGGACACAGGGAACACAGTCACTTCAAGGGCATCAGCAATAGGACAGTGGGTTGAAAAAGACATTCATTGACCCCAGTCATATCAGTGTTAACACACAATCTGGCCATACATATTTCATAAACTTCCAAGGCACAGAGAACATTCACCATTCTATGACTGTAAAGTGTTTACTGAAATAATATTGATCCAACAATACCCTTATCACTATATTTATAGTTCCCAACTCCAATAAATAGACATATATTTAATCAAAATAAAAATTTTAAAAATCAAATCAAAGCATCTTGACAAATGATGACAGTATCTACATCAATACCCTAAAACTTCTATGTCACCCTTGCATACTTTTCTGGTCAAAAGACACTCTAGAACATGGATATTTTATTTCCAGAAGATGTGGACTCCAGAAAAATGCTGTAACATAATGAAATACTCTATCTGCTTACAGTGAAATGATAATTAAGAGGTTAATTCAAAGTGATCAAAGGTCATGAAATAATACCTGTCAAATAACCCTCACAGGATTTACACTTCCAATAAAATTGTGAAAACAACTGATAAGCAATGAAGTATGAGGTGTGTGTATAAAAGCAGCTAAGATGCCATGCACATGTGACTTTATCACTGCCCAGGCTGACTTTTCCCCCCCAAATTATAAGATAACAGGGGTATCATTCTGAACCATTCCCACCACCAGAATTCTGTATCCTCATTCCTTCCACTGGAAGCTACAGTATTTCTCCCAAAGTTACAGATATGGGTTGACTATTATTTCTATAACTATCTGTCTAGATTTATATATATTTGCCCAATTATTTCCATGGTTCCATCTTTTCTTCCTTTATAAGTCATGCCTACATCTATTACTACTTCTGAATGGCCTTCCTTATATTCTCTTCTCTCTCTGGGTCCTGATGGAATTGAGTTTCAGAGCTCTCTGATCATCTCCTCCCTGTCATTTCTCCCGCTCTGGGAGTATGGACCAAAATTCATTTTGGGGATGCAGAAGGTGGGTTCTGGCTTCTGTAATTGCTTCTCTAGTGGACATAGGCATTGGCAGGTCGATTCATAACCCTACTAGGCTGACTTTTTCATTCAGAGACAGCAACAGAGAGAGAGAGAGAGAGAGAGAGAGAGAGAGAGAGAGAGAGATTCCTGGGTGCCACCATGGCCTTCCACACAGTGCTGAGGCTAGAACCCAGGTCACGAGCATGCATGGTAAGACACATGGCCTACCTAGTGAACTAATTATTTTTATGTTTTATATTATATTAGTGACTTAATAATGGTTTATAAGATTACAGGGGAATAGTTTCACCACAAACCCACCACAAAAATTCTGTCCTCCATCCTAGCTTAGTCCCTTGACCCAAAAAAGATTTTCAAGTATACATCTGCTTAACTGCAGGGATATATTAACTGGCTTTTCTATTCAGATGGATATCTCTATGGCAACAGAAAAGTATTTTAATTTTCCTGATTTTTTTTGAGAGGGACAGAGAAAGAGGGAGAGGGAGAGAGAAAAAGAGAGAGAGAGATAGGAAAAAGGAGAGAAAGAGAGAGAGAGGGAGAGAGAAAGGGAGAGAAAGATAATTTTCCTGACTTTATAAGCAAATAATATTGCGATCAGAGACTACTCATGATCACATCAGCATGTCTAAATATGATTTCTGGGAACTTGGCTGGGGGAATCACCATTTCAAAAGCTGAGGTTTCAGATTAAGTCATTGCCATGTTTGACTTGAACAATGTGACTTCAGAAGCATGGATGGAATGCACTCCAAGCTACTTATTTTTTTGCAGAAAAAATAAGAAACTGAGGGTGAGGTAGCACTAAGTGGTTTTCTAGGGCCACACAGTTACAGCCAGGAACGAAACTAGAATCTAATACCTGTAAAGTCATGCTCCCTCCAGGACTCTGAAGAGACACCATCAGTCATAGGACACCCCACACCTGCCCCAGGCTTATTTTTCACTCTAATTAGGTACAGAATTTTCTCCTGGCTGGAACAAGTGCTTTCCTTCTCAGCATTTTTCTCTTACTGTAGGTAGAAATGAACTGGTTAATTTTTCAGCAGTCTGCCCCAGCATCTATGTGGCCCATGCATTTCCACAAACACAAGCAACACTCAAAAGATATGCTTTAAATTGTCCTCAGTTCAATTAAATTCAGATCTACTTGAAGAGCCACAATCACGAAAAGTTCATGAAACCATGAAATTATTGTTTCTACATTTATTTCTGAAGAATTACAGAAAACTGTGTTGAAAACACTGATGCAGAATGTTGAAATTTCTTTCAAAAATCTGCGAATCTAAACAGCTTCTGGAATGGGAATTTATACATAACTGCCTTTTGAAATAATTTCTGAATGATTTCAAAGAAGTCATTTGCATTTATCTATACTGAGTCACACAGTATTAAGTGTGAATTATCAATAAAGAATAATCTCTTGGCACAAACAGCAAAGCTCCACCAGCAAACACATTTCCATTTAGAAGTCAGATAAGTCCTCCCGCTCCAATGATACAAATCATGAGTGAATGCTGCTCTCTGCCTGAGCCAGCAGCACTGGGATGCGAAACCAGGCTGCTTGTGCTAATATTTCCAATAACTGATGGATATGGTTGGAAGTGTCGAGGACACACCTCATACTCTTATGAATAATTCTCAAGTTTATGTGGCATTTTATAATTGATTTCATATTAAGAGGCATCAGGCTTATAAAACTCCTATTTAGAATAAAATATTATCAACTAACTTTGAATCCAATCATGAATATATTCTTTTTGTGTGTGCCTCACAATTTCTAGTTAATCATTTAATAATTATTTACAAGATTATAAGGTTATAAGGATTCCAAACTGCACCCACCACTAAAGCTCTATAAGATCCCCACACCCCCACACAATACCATCACAAAGTTCTCAAAAGTCTTAGAGACAACTTGGTTATCTTTTTTGTTTTTAACTTCATGTGTTTCAGTTCCCTGTATTCTCCATATGAGTGGAATGATCAAGTAGTTGTCCTTTACTTCTTGCTTCACTAAGTCACTAAGCATAATTACCTCCAACTCCATTCATTTTGTCCTCAAGGGCACAATTTAATTGTTTTTAATTGCAGAATAGAATTCCACTGAATATAACTTCATTATCCAGTCATCTGCTGATGTGCATTTAGGTTGTTTCCACTCCTTGGCAATTATTCAAAGCTTCTATGAGCATAGGGGGTGCATGTCCTTTCGAATTAATATTTTGTGTCCTTTGGATATATGTTTAGGAGTGGTATTGTGGATCACAACGTATTTCCATTTTCATTTAAGAACTCTCCATACAGTTTTCTAAAGGGACTTCACTGCAGTAATAGTGTTTCTCTTTCTCCACATTCTAACAAACACTTGTCATTTTCTCTTTTGTCGATGTTGACCATTCTCATGGGGGTAAGGTGGTATCTCACTGTGGTTTTGATTTAATTTTATTTCCTATTATTATTTTCCTTTTCTGCCACCAGGGTTATCACTGGAGCTCGATGCCTGCATGACAAAGCTACCATTCCTGGCAGTCTTTTTTCCCCTTTCTCTTATTTGAAAAAAAGAGAGAAACTGAGAGGGGAGGGGTATAGAGGGTGAGAGAGAGAGAGAGACACTTGTAGCACTACTTCACCACTCATGAAGCTTCCCCTCTGCAGGTGGGGACAGGGGCTTGAACCCAGGTTCTCGTGCATGATAATGTGTGTATTCAACCAGATGTGCCACTGCTCCACCCTCTTCATTTTGGTTTTAATTTGCACTTCTCTAATGATAATGAAGTTGAGAGAGGAGGGGAAAACAGAGAGGGGGAGAGAAAGACAGACACTTGCAGACCTGCTTCACTGTCTGTGAACAAACCCACTGTAGGTGGGGTGTGGGGGACTCAAACCCGGGTCCTAATGCCGGTCCATGCACTTTCCAACATATGCCTGGCTCCCCTGATTTTTCTATAGTGGTTTTCTCACTTGCTTCATTTACATCTACTGCTGGTCACATCACTCATAGCTTGTGTTCTTCTCTTTCTTTTCTTCTAGTAGGACTCCTTTCAATATTTCTTGCAAGGATAGGCTGATGGTGGCAAAAATTCCTTTAACTTCTATATGTTGGAGAAAATCTTTATTTCTGCCTTAAGTATGCAAGATCATTCTGAAGAACAGAAAATTTATGGTTGGTAATTTTTTAAATTTATTTATTCCCTTTTGTTGCCCTTGTTTTTTTATTGTTGTAGTTATTATTGTTGTTGTCGTTGTTGGATAGGACAGAGAGAAATGGAGAGAGGAGGGGAAGACAGAGAGGAGGAGAGAAAGATAGACACCTGCAGACCTGCTTCACCGTCTGTGAAGCGACTCCCCTGCAGGTGGGGAGCTGGGGTTCGAACCGGGATGCTTATTCCCGTCCTTGTGCTTTGTGCCACCTGCGCTTAACCCGCTGCGCTACAGCCCGACTCCCAGTTGGTAATTTTTTTAAAATTTTTATCCTGGTTGGTAATTTTTATCTTTTGGTCCCTTTAATGTGTTGTTCCACTTGCTCACCTCTGGAATTTAGAATGAGCAATCTGATGAACGTGATATATCACTTTCTTCTTTTCCTAAGAATCATCTGACCTTGGGTTTTGATAATTTTACGATGATGTGTCCTGTTGTAGGCCATTGCAGGTTCAGAAATGTGAATGTCTACATCTTGAACATTGCCCAGGTTTAAGAAAAGTTTTCTATCATTTCTTTGAATGTCGTCTCTGCTCCTTCTCCCCATCTTCTCCCTCCAGCTATCCTATAATTTCCATATTCATCTTTCTAATGGAGTTTCTTTTTAATATAACTTTTCCATTCTAATTTTTAAATATTTTTTATTTATTTTACTTGAATGAGGGACAGAGATACAGAGGGAAAGATATATAAAGAGAAGAGACTATAGCACAGCTCACCTCTGGCTTATGATGGTGCTGGGGATTGAATTTGGGCCTTGGGAGCCTCAGACATGAAAGTCTTTTTGCATAACCATGATGTTGTCTCCCCGGCTGTCTAGTGGAGTCTTCTATTTCATTGAGATTTATTTCATTTTCCCTAAATCTTTCTTCTCCATCATCTTTGAATGCATAGAGTATGTTCACTGTATCTTCTAGCTCTGATATTCTCTTCTCTGTCTCTGAGACTTCTCTGTCTACTTCTGAGACTTGTCATTTGAGTCTGATATGCATTCAAAGGTATCCTTCACACCTTGTAGTTCTGCTTGGAATTTTTCTTATGTTCTCTATTGCCTTATGGAGAGAATTGCTAAGGTCCTGAATACATTTCTCTATCTTAAGTTGAGATTCTTGAATTGTCCTCACAGTGAATTTTATAAATTCTTTCTCTGGTAAGTTATCCAGTTCAGTATTTTCCTGAAGTTCTTCTGTACCCATTCTTTCTGTGACCTCAACTTTAGTATTGTTTAGGGCAGTTAAAGTTTTCCTCTGTTTGTACATTTGGTGTGGTTGCAACTATTGACTCAGCAGGTGATGCTGTGGCTACAGTGTTGTATTTTTTTCTGTGGAGGAGGGGCAGGGGAGATATTACCAGTGAAATAATTTGACTATACTGATACTTGACAAGTACAATGCCTTTACCCAGACTTCTGTGGATTAGATGTATAGAAGCTATTTGTTGTTGTTTGTTTTCCTGCATAGTTGAAGAAGTATGGCTTATATCCTCAGTCACTGCCTGGGTACAATTTCCCAGAAATTTCCTATGGGGCAGGGATAGACCGTACATCTTCACTATCAGTTCTCTGTTAAGTTAACTCTGCCACACTGGTGAGTCTTTTATAGAACTCCAACACCTGATTACTCTGAGGTCAGACGCTAAGAGCCTAGAGATTCTCAGCTTTGCTTTGTCATTGTGTGCCACCATGTAGGTGCCAAGAGGCACTGGTGGCTAGCTAGCATGCTTTTTTCTCTCCTGCTCCTCTTTTCCACCCACTGACCACATCCTCATGCACCCACCTCTGGCTAGGTTATTCAGAAATATCAGTTGTAGTTTGATGATACTAGTGTGCTCTTTCATTGGATTTCTAATTGTCTCGGAGAGCTACTAAGCTGTCACTGTTACTCTGTGGCCATGACTACAGAAGTTTCATGAATCTATTCTTTCAACAGTTAGTAAGAACTATGTAGTAGGAACTAAGAATACAAGAAATATTTGTCCTTTCAGGAAAATTTCCAAAGTACATTTAGTATTAAGGCACTACACACACACACACACACACACACACACACACACACACACACACAGTAATTCAAAATTCTACTCCATTGCAAGTGTGAATACAGAAGTAGTTAAGTTCAAGCCATAAGAGGATGAGTATGAACAGTGAACTAAAGACCAGTACTCTAGCTTCTCTTCCTTTTTTGTTGCTTTATAAATTTATTTTGAGAATAAAGATGACTTTGGTTACAGACGCTGCCGCCAGAGGAGCAAGTCAAGCTTACCCTGAGGACATTCTAGGGCACATTTACACAAATCAGACCAGATGGCTAGTCTCTCCTCTGAGCTGTATAAAATTTATTTTGCAAATGATACAATACATCATATAGAAGACTTTAGAGAATAAACAGACAAACTGAGAGTATCACCAAGATTGCCAACCACTGAATCTATACTAGAAACTCAAGATTATGTAGACACACTTTGAGAAGCAGCCAGCTAGAATAGGGAACAGACTTTCTCATTCTCTAGTCTCAACAGGAGCTAAAACTATAAGATGTTTTCCTAAGTATAAATCTGACTAAGGATGTCCAAAATCTAAGTTGAGAAAATTCCAAATGCTATTTTGAACACAGAGGAAACCCTGCATATATAGAGACATATCCTGTGCTTTCAAAACAGGAGAACCAATACTAGGAAGCTATCACTTCTCCATTAATTAATCTGAAGAGTTAAATCAATTTTAATCCAAATATCAATAGTGTTCTAGAAAATTGAGCAATAGTTTTCAATATTCAAGAGTAAATGACATTGAAGAATTAAAATAAATAAATAAATAACAAGCTGAGGAGACTTATTTTAGCAAGTATCTTCACAAACACAGCTCTAGGGTCTTGTGTATGTGCAATTCCACTATTCCAGGGTCAACTTAAAATATATATATGTATATATATATTTGTTAGTTATCTTTACTGATTGGATAGATACAGCCAGAAATCAAGAAGGTGGGGGGGAGACAGAGAGACACGTGCAGCCCTGCTTCATCACTCATGAAGCTTTCCCCCTGCAGGTGGGGAAATATTTTTATTTCAGGTAAAGAGTGAAGAGACCAGGAAAGAGACAAAGAAAGGAGGTGCCAGGAGATAGCATTTGTATACAGGCATGTGAAAAGATGTTCATGATTCCTTATTATTAGAAAAACACAAATCAAAACTACATAAGAATGACAATTCTCCAAAAGATAAGAAACAAGAGTTGATGAGAACATGAAAAAAAAGGATATCCTCACATGCTACTGGTGGGAATGTAAACTAGTACATCTCTCAAGGGAAGAAGCATAGAAACTCCTCCACACCCCTGCCAAAAAAAAAAAAAAGAGAAAGAAAAAGAGAAAAGGAAATGCTGTGTGATGTAAATATATTTCTTGGTGATAATATATATATATATATTTTTTTTTGAAAACAATAATTTGAAGAGATGTGTGCACCCCTATCTTTAGAGCAGCATTTATTTATTTATGTTTACCAAAGTACTGCTTAGCTCTGTCTTATGATGGTGCCCAGGAATTAAACCTGGAACTCCAGTGTCTCATGCATAGAAGCCTCTTTGCATAACCATCCTGTTATCTCCCTTGCCCACTGCAGCATTATTTAAAATAGACAAAACTTCAACCAATGGATGACGGGATAAGGAAGACACAGTATGCACATTCAAACAAATAGCACTTGCCTATAAAAAGAAGATGAATGCTGACATTTGCTGTAACAAAGAAGGACCTAGAGGGTATGTACTGAGTAAAATACAATAGCAGAAAATTTCACTCAAATGTGGTATGTGAAGAAACAAAAGAACTAAATAAAGTGAAAGCAAACTTTTGGAATATAAGACCAAATTTGTGATCACCAGAAGGGAAATTAGTAGCAGGGTATGTAAAATGGGACAAAGGAAACAAATATCTAATGAAGGATGGAAGTGGCCTGTCTGTGGTAGACTTCAGCATCAGATATTGACTTATAATGATACACACCTGGAACCTATAAATGTTATAAACCAGTACTATATCAATAAAAAAGCAAAGATACTGGAGGTTAGGAAGATAGCATAATGGTTATACAAAAAGATACTAATGCTTAAGCTCTAAGGCACCAAACTCAGTATCCAGCACCAATAGGAGGAGAAGTCAGAGCTAGGCAGTGTTCTGGCATCTCATTCTGTATCACTCTCATTAAAATAACTAATTTTTTAAAAATTTATTTATTTTCCCTTTTTGTTGCCCTTGTATTTTTATTGTTGTTGTAGTTATTATTGTTGTTGTTATTGGTGTTTTTGTTGTTGGGTAGGACAGAGAGAAATGGAGAGAGGAGGGGAAGACAGAGAGAAGGAGAGAAAGATAGGCACCTGCAGACCTGCTTCACCACCTGTGAAGCGACTCCACTGCAGGTGGAGAGCCGGAGGCTGGAACCGGGATCCTTCTGCCAGTCTTTGTGCTTTGCGCCACGTGCGCTTAACCCGCTATGCTACCACCCGACTCCCAAATAAATTTTTTAAACTTGGATTTGGGGGTAAAAAAAAAGGATACTGGCTTACCGGGATAGTGTGCCTACTTTGTCATATGCATGACCCAGGTGTGAACCCACCCACCCCACCACCACTGAACCAAAAGGAGCTTTTGTGCTATGATGTATTTTCCCTTCTCTCTTTGTCTGTCTCTATCTGGAAAAGTTTTCCAGGAGCAGTGAGGCCCTGGTGACAACAACAACAAAAGGACACTGGAAAAGATCTGAAATTCCCCCTGCCCCATGAAAAAGAAGAAGGAAGAGGAGGAGGAGGAGGAGAAGAAGCTACTTGTTACAAGATAACACCTCTCATGCTCTCTCCATCTGATGCATGCTTTCTTCAGACTTTACCGCTCTATGTAATATTGTAGCAACACTTGCTGATGCTTTCGTTGTTCTACCAACTGACTGTCCATCACCAGGCAGCATCCTGGAAGAAATATGTGACAAAAAAAGAAAGTGGAATCTATGAACAAATGAGCAGAATAAACATTCAGCACATACTCTTTTTTATTTCTACAGGGAAATAAAACAGGAAAAAATAGTTTTAGCACAGGGTGAGAGGTTAAGGATTGAAAACAGCAGGCACATCCTCTGTGGAAGCTTAATTGCATTTCTATGTGAGAAATGTGATCCTTTATAGACTCAGTACATCTCTAAGATACTATTAAGTCTGTGACAAGCCATTTCTGTCCCATTAGGGTAGAAAATTCAAGGTGATAAAAAGGTGGACAATCTTGGAGAAGTTTTCAAAGGATAGGATTGTCTTTATTTTTAAACCTCAGCAAAACAGTCAAGTGGATTTGCCATCTGATAATATCAGCAGAGTTGGCTACAGTAAGGAGAGTTATTGGTTATTAAAGTGATTTTTCTGCGAAACCTGGGAAGCCATCCCAGAACTCCATTCTCATTTCTAATGGCTGGATTTGAAAATTTCCATAAAAAAGATCACACTTGAAATGTTTTGGTTAGTGCTACTACAAGTACAATGACAAATTCCTCAAAGCCATTACAGAATGTACTGCAAAAAGGCAAAAAAGATCTAAGAAGAAAAAATGTTTATCCATCTTGGTTTGTTTCCCTAACTGGGAAACAACAAATCTAAAACTAAAAGAAATTCAGTATGTAAATAAGCCGCTGATTAACAATAACTTTAACTATTTTTAACACCATTTACACTTAAAAACCGCAAAACACATAGACAAATCTCCTATTAGAAACATCTGGTATGGCAGATGACATCACCAATGTGCCCCGAACCTCACCTCTCCAGAACTCACTAGGGAAAGAAAGAAACAGGCTGGGGGTATGGACCAACCTGCCAATACCCATGTCTAGCAGAGAAGCAATTACAGAAGCCAGAACTCCCACTTTCTGCACTCCAGAAAGAATTTTGGTTTATACCCCCACTGGGAGAGAAGTATTAGGGGAAGATGACTAGAGGACTCTGAGCTCCAATTCCATGAGGAGTCAGAGAGAGAAGAGGATAAAAGGAAGGACAGTCAGAAGTAGCAGTAAGTGTAGATGTGACTTAGAAAAGAAGGGAAGGCAAGACCATAGGAAAAAAAAATGGGCAAATATATATGTGGGGAATAGTTGTAGAAATAATAGTGAATCCATTTCTCCTCCTCCTCCTCCTCCTCCTCCTCCTCCTTCTTCTCCTCCTCCTCCTCTTTCTCCTCCTCCTCTTCCTCCTCCTCCTCCTCCTCCTCCTCCTCCTCCTCCTCTTTCTCCTTAGTCTCTTCCTCCTCCTTTTCAAAAAACTTGTGAACTATTTTATTCATTTTCACACAAATATTTACTGGAAAATATATCTATAGATGCATAGTTTAACTCAAAACCTATCATGATTCTGACTAGATAAAAAAACATGCAATAGGGAGTCTCTCTGTGTGGTAGCACAGGGGGTTCAGCGCATGTGGCACGAAGCGCAAGGACCTGCTTAAGGATCCCGGTTTGAGACCCCAGCTCCCCACCTGCAGGGAAGTCCCTTCACAGTGGTCTACAAGTGTCTTTCTCTCCCCTTCTCCGTCTTCCCTTCCTTTCTCCATTTCTCTCTGTCCTATCTAACAACAACGACATCAACTACAACAACAATAAAAAACAAAAAGGGCAACAAAAGGGAAAATAAATAAATTAATTAAAAAACATGCAAGGAATAATTTAGCAAAAGAAAGACTTTAACATTAGATACAAGCATGATGGGAAAGGAAATCCAATATAGTGATGTCAATATTTTGAGGTTACCTATTCATAATTTTTTCCATGTAGGTGATAATACAGAAAAATTAGAATTCATTTGGAAAGTGGGAACATCCTACAAACAGTTTTGCATCAAGCAGGAATTCAAAGCAAATGTTCTGGTTATAAAAATAACTTCTTGAGGAATATTTAGCACACATACACACACACACACACACACACACACACACACACACACACATATATATATATATATATATATATATATATATATATATTAGACTAATAGAAGTATAATTAACATAGTTCCCACCATCATAGAATTATGTCCCTATGCCTAACCCCCTAAAAATGAGCTTAAAATCTATCCTCCCAACCCAGAGTCTCTACTTTAGTGCAATGCTCCAAATACAGTCCAAGTTCTGGTTTGTGTTTCCCTTCTGTTCTTCTTTTTCATTTGCTGTTTATTTCTGTGACCTTGAGAGAATTTGGAAGGCATGGGAACACAGAACTCTGGTGATGGGAATGGTGGGGAATTATACCCCTGTCATCTCATAATTTTATAAATCAATATTATGTCACTAATAAAAAAGAAATGAAGGAAGAAAGGAAAGGAGGGAATGGTGTTTATGAACACTCCTATTTGCAGTCATATAAACCACTATTTAATTAATAGGAGAAGAGAAATATTGATTGTATGTCTCAAACTTTTTAAAGCACAGACTGAGTCTTTTTTAATACATACGCTGAGTCTTTGATATGTTGACTCTCTTAAAAGCCTAGACCAGGTAGAACAGAAACAACTGGTGGCACAGCTATATACAACTAATGTCAAAGGACATAAATTATGGTGATGTTGGGTATTATACAGCAAATCCTGACAAAGGGATTTTTTTCAAAGTTAACCCAATTACCAAATAATGTGATTATAACAATAACTACTATTGTCTTCTTGAACCCTAAGACAGCAGGAACCTCACATTTCCACTATAGAGCCTATATTTCCCCCAGTACTGGAACCATAGGGTGGGGCGCACTTTCCTGCATGCTTCTCTCAATTCATGCCAAATGATATTGCATCCACTGATCCCAACCTACTCAACACAATGAGTACCACCTCAGCATGTTTCACTTCAGACTGTGTCCAGAGATGTCAGGCATGGAATGTCAATCCTTCAGCCTCATTACTTGGGTGTGACCTTTCCTTTCATAGTATTCTCTAATTTCATTCCAGGAGATTCACTTCCTAACAAAGTCCCAAACCCTAGATATAGACCAGGTCCCATGAGATAGAGCATATGTTCACATGTATCCATAAATTAGGGCAAAATATATACCTGAAAGCAAAAGTACACAATATTCTGTAGTGAGTCAGTATTAAGTTCCTAATGAAGTAGTATCTAATTAGACTTAGATACACTCCTCACCTACTTCCTATTACAGTTCTCTCACTCACTCCAGAGCTAACCTTATCAAAGCAGGACTGCAAAATCTGAATAAGGGCAAGAGACTTGAATACTTTAATGATGACTCTTTAGTCACTATCAGGCCAAGCCATCAGCTGGGGCCCTAGTCAGGGAGTCCTAAGATTCCTAAATAGACATGATGGGCCTAGACGTCAAAGAAATTCCTCTCTCCATTGTTACCAGTCATCTCTATCAGGAACAACAAAATAGACTCCTTTGTGGGCCCCCAATAGGATCAACAAAGGTAGAGAATGTTCCACCCTCTGGAGGGAGGATGGACAACATACTCTATGCTACAGCTGAGGAAGATGGGTCCTGATATTGGAGCAGCTTGGAACGTTCCTACTCAGGACCACAGAATGTGAGCTCAGATCTATAGGCTACTAAGCTGAATATGGGCCCCAGATCAGATCACACCAAATGAATGAGGTTTACATTCAACAATATTTATACACCATTCCCATATTAGGGAGCTACCCTCTTCCCTGATCCAGCTTTCTGGTCCTTTTTCCAGCTCTGACATCATCTCCCCAGACAATAACTTGGATCCACCTGCATGTCAGATTTCAGGTTCAGGGAAAAAGAAACTAGTATAGCCATAGGCCCTTTGGAATACAACTAAAATATGCCTACTAGCTATCCATAAAATGGAGTTACCCCCCAAAAACACTCTTCCTCTGCACTATTCCAGCCCTTAGGTCCATAGTTGGTCAACAATTTGTTTGGCTTTGTATGTTAACTCTCTTTTCAGCCACCAGGTTCCAGATGCTAGCATGATGCTGACCAGACTTCCCTGGACAGAGGACCCCACCAATGTGTCCTGGAGCTCCACTTCCCCTGAGACCCACCTTACTAGGGAAAGAGAGAGGCAGGCTGGGAGTATGGGTCGACCTATCAACACCCATGTTCAGCGGGAAAGCAATTACAGAAGCCAGACCTTCCACCTTCTGCATCCCACAATGACCTTGAGTCCATACTCCCAGAGGGTTAAAGACTATCAGGGGAGGGAATGGGATACGAGATCTGGTGGGAATTGTATGGAGTTGTATCCCTCTTATCCTATGGTTTTGTCAATGTTTCCTTTTTATAAATAAAAAAAATATTTAAAGAAAAAGAGCAACTGAAGTATAATCTCATAGAAAACAGGCAAAATATTCCAGTAAACACAGTAGGAAATATGCATGATCAGCAATCACAAAAACAAAACATTTCATTTCATCTCATCTACAGGGGAAAAAATCAAATTCAATGAAATGACAGTTAACATTTTAAAGAATGGCAAAGAAAAAACTTTTTAAGATAACTATGACAGGTGTTGAGGAGGATCAACAGAAACTGAGACTCATATAGTTAAGACTGTAAAATGATACTGTGACTTTGGTAAGTACTTAATGTCATCTAATACACAGGAGAGCAGGTGTCCCAAGGGACATTTACCCAGATGTCCACACTCAGGTACACAGAAGATAGGATCAAGAGGATACACAAGCTCACAGGAGAAACAAAACTATGATAATACAAATGCAATGGAGATGATAGTGGAGAAACGTGGTGCCTTCTTCACACAAGTGAAATTTCTAACAAATTTGGCCCAGCTACAAGCAAAATAGACAAGAGTCTCAAAAAACTGAGCTATAAGAATAAATCCTTTGTTAACAATTTACACTTAACAGGGTTGGCAAGTGTCTCACCTATTAGAGCACACATGTTACCAAGCACAGGGACCTGGCTTCCAGCACCAAGCCCTACTATCAATCCGCAGGGGTAAGGCTTCATTAGCAGTGAAGTGGTACTGCAGAATCTCCCTTTCTTTCTTTCTTTTTTTTTCTTCTTGCCTGAGGCTCTGTGCCAGCACTATGAATCCTTTGCTCCTGGAGGCTATTTTTCCCCTTTTGTTGTCCTGTTGTTTATCATTGCTGATGTTACTATTTTTGTTATTGCTGCCATAGTTGTTGGATAAGACAGAGAGAAATCAGAGAGGAGGGGAAGACAGAGAGAGAGAGAGAGAGAGAAAGAAGATAGACACCCGCAGACATGCTTCACCCCCCTGCAGGTGGGGAGCCAAGGTCTCAAACCGGGATCCTTATGCCAGTCCTTGTGCTTCATACCATATGCACTTAACCCGCTGCGCTACAGCCAGGCCCCCAGGATCTCCCTTTCTATCTATGCCTCTCCTTCTCCCCCTCTCCCTCTCTCCCCCTCCCTCCCCATCCTTCCCCCTCCCTCCCTCTTATTTCAATCTGTCTCTCATCCTCTGTCAAAAAAAAAGAGGCCTCTAGGACCAGTGGAGTCATGGAGTTATTGAGCACTAGCCCTTTTGACAAAAGGGTCACATTTCATTTTTTTTATTTAAGAAAATTAGTACATCTATTTATTTGATAGAGACAGCCAGAAATTGAGAGGAAGAGGGAGATTGAGAGCAACAGAAAGACACCTGCAGCACTGCTTCACCACTTTTGAAGCTTTCGCCTGCAGGTGGGAACTGGGGGCTTGAACCTTGTGGATTGTAACATGTGTGCTCAACCAAGTGCGCCACCACCTGACACTGGGTTACGTTATACACATAGTGTAAAACTAAACATTGTTTTGATCAGGAATTAGAAATATACCTAGTTCCCACCTAAACCTCAAGGACATCTTTGATGAAACAAACCCAATTGCAAGGAAGACTAAAGCAAAAACAAACCAATGGGACTACATCAAATTGAAAAGCTTCTGCACAGCCAAAGAAACTATCACACAAACAAGGAGACCCCAGACCATCAGACAAGAGACTAATCACCAAAATATACAAAGAGCTCAGCAAACTTAGCACCAAAAAAGCAAATGACCCCATCCAAAAATGGGCAGAGGACATGAACAGAAAATTCACTACAGAGGAGATCCAAAAGGCTAACAAACATATGAAAAACTGCTCCAGGTCGCTGATTGTTAGAGAAATGGAAATTAAGACAACATTGAGATACCACCTCACTCCTGTGAGAATGGCATACATCAAAAAGGACAGCAGCAACAAATGCTGGAGAGGCTGTGGGAACAGAGGAACCCTTTTGCATTGCTGGTGGGAATGTAAATTGGTACACCCTCTGTGAAGAGCAGTCTGGAGAACTCTCACAAGGCTAGACATGGACCTTACATATGATCCAGTAATTCCTTTCCTGGGGATATACCCCAAGGACTCCATAACACTCAACCAAAAAGAGGTGTGTACTCCTGTGTTCATAGCAGCACAATTCATAATAGCTATAACCTGGAAGCAACCCAGGCACACAACAACAGATGAGTGGCTGAGAAAGCAGTGGTATATATATATATACAATGGAATACTATGCAGCTATTAAGAAAAATGAACCCACCTTCTCTGACCCATCTTGGATGGAGCTAGAAGGAATTATGTTAAGTTGAGAAAGAAGATCAGAAAGGGAAACTAAAAGCAGGGTCTGACTAAATTGAAAGTAGGGCACCAAACTAAAAACCCTGTGGTGAGGGGGAGGGTAGACATGCAGCTTCCTGGGCTGGCAGGGGTAGGATGGGACGCAGTCTTTTGGTGGTGGGAATGGTGTTTATGTACACTCCTATTAAAGTGTAGTCATATAAATCACTAGTTAATTAATATGAGATGGGGAAAAATTGATTGTATGTCTCGAAGTTTTTAAAACACAGACTCAGTCTTTTTAATATATAGGCTGTGTCTTTGATATGCAGACTCTCTCAAAAGCCTAGACCAAGTAGATCAGAAGCAACTGGTGGCACAGCTATATATAAGCTACTGGGTATTATACGGCAAACCCTAACAAAGGGACTTTTCAAAGTTAACCCAATTACCAAATAATGTGATGATAACAATAACTATCCATTGTCTTTTTGAACCCTAAGACAGCAGGAACCTCACATTTCCACTACAGAACCTATATTTCCCCCAGTCCTGGAGCCTTAGGGTAGGGCCCACTTTCCAGCATGCCTCTCCCAATTCATATCAAATAATATTGCTTCTGCCAATCACAACATAATCAATGCAACGACTGCCACCTCAACGTGCTTCAGCTCAGACTGTGTCCAGAGATTTCAGGTGTGGAACGACAACTCTTCCGCTTCATTACTCGGGTGAGATCTTTCCTTTCATAGTATTCTCTAATTCCATCCCAGGTGGTTCACTTGCTTACAAAGTCCCAAAACCTAGATATAGACCAGATTCCGTGAGACATGTATCTATAAACTAGTGCAAAATATATACCTGAAAACAGAAGTACACTAGAATTTGCAGTGAGTACCCCCCCAACACTTCCTCTACATTATTCCAACCTTTGGGTCCATGATTGCTCTACAAATTGTTTGGCTTTGTATGTTAACTCTATTTTCAGCCACCAGGTTCCAGATGCCATCAGGATGCTGGCCAGGCTTCCCTGAAGACCCCACCAATGTGTCCTGGAGCTCTGCTTCCCCAGAGACCCACCCTACTAGGGAAAGAGAGAGGCAGACTGGGAGTATGGATCGACCAGTCAACGCCCATGTTCAGCAGGGAAGCAATTACAGAAGCCAGACCTTCCACCTTCTGCAACCCACAATGACCCTGGGTCCATGCTCCCAGAGGGATAGAGAATGGGAAAGCTAGTGGGGATGGGATGGGATATGGAGATTGGGTGGCAGGAATTGTATGGAGCTGTACCCCTCCTATCCTACAGTTTTGTTAATTTCTCCTTTCTTAAATAAAAAAATTAATATACCTAGTATATCTTTTTTCTTTATTAATGATTTAATAATGATTAACAAGATTGTAATATAACAGGGGTATAATTCCACACAATTCTGTGTCCCATTCCCTTCATTGGAAGCTTCTCTATTCTTTTTTTTTCCTAGTGATTTAGTAATGATCGACAAGATCATAAGGTAAGAGGGGTATAATTCCATACAATTCTGACAAACAGAGTTCTGTATCCTATCCCCTCCATTAGAAGCTTTCCTATTCTTTATCCCTCTGGGAGCAAAAATTAATAATTGCCTCAGTGAGGCTCAAAGGATCTGGAAGGGGTCAAAAGGAACAGCAGATAAAATCAGATGGTCTTACTGTTTTATTAAACTGACTTTTTATTGTACTATTAGTTAGATGTGTGTTTTTGGAAATAGTTTTTATCTGCATAATAGTTAATAAAAACAATTTTAAATGAAACATAATGCCACTACAGAAAGTGTCTAGCAACCAAAAAAGTATGTCAATTCCTAAGCCATGTCATGCCACCAATTTGAGGGGAAAAAAATGGGATTGCACTATTTCAATTTGTTTCATGATTTATCTCGAGCAGGAAACATGATTAACATCTGAATAGTAGATCCTGTAAAATTTGCCTGTATTCACAGCATAATTTGAAACGCACTTCATGAAAAACATACTTAAAGAAGGCTAAGTGTAGGCAAATTGAATTCAACTCTGACAGATAAATAAAAAGGGAAGAAGGCTTGCAGCATGGCATAGTTTTACTTTGGTGACTCTGAAAAGTGCTGTTGCACACAACTGACTCAGATCAACCCCTTGTGTTTATGTGTCTTTGGGGATGGGTGGGGGAACTTAACAGGTGCAAAGTCAGTGCACCTGGAAACTGGCTGTCACAGGAGGACTGATGCTCAGTGGTTTGGGAAAATCTAAGAGTTTTCTTGGTTTACAGTGACGGGGGGGTTGAATAGTATTTAGGGAGCAGGACCAGAAAGGCTAGAGCTGTCCTATCAGAGTAATGACATTGGAGTGCACAGGCACTTCTACTGCCAATGAGAAAGGATAAGATACAGCTCATACAGGTGTTGGAGAATAGGGTCCACTGTTCCAGGAAGTCCAGGCTATTGTTTCCATGAGGTTCAAGCGGGTTGATTCCCAACTCTCCCTTTAGGTCAAGAGAAGGGCAGGTTCCCGTGACCTCTTAAACTAACGATGAATGGCTTCCCTGGAAAGGGAACTACCTTTCTGCACATGCCTCTCCTCTCCCCTTAAAACAAAGGCCATAGATTACTGTACATTGTGTTTAGCCTAACTTGAAAATCACCACATATGTTCTTGCTTAACTGTCCCTGCTCTTCAGGAAGCTCTGAAGTGCCTGTAATTTACCCTGAGCTGCCCATAATTTACCCCCGAGGAAATATGCATTGTGAAGCTTGTGATCAAACCTTGTATGGTAATTCTTCATTTGTAATCAAATAGTTTATAGGTCAACATGCAGCTAGCTATGCATTGTGTTGCTTTGTGCTTGGGTTAATGATTACCTTGACCTTCTACCTGGGCAAAGGGTATATATACTTGCTTTCTCTCCCAAATAAATGAATTGCCCTCCGAGGCTTTTACTGGGCCTGACTGGGTGTTTATCTCCCTGAGCACATCACACGCTGAGCTGCTCCGGGACCTGCGGGGCCCACTCTTGACCTCCATCTCCCAACAGATCCGGGGAGATGGACGGAACCAGGAGCGAGCCTGCAGATATGTATAAAGACTGTAATTTTTGTCATTCTTACTCTTACAAAGAATTTTGCTTTTAAAAAATATTTTTATGAGATGAACAGAAAGACACAGAGACCCTCATAGCACTGCTCAGTTATGGCATCTGGAAGTGCCAGGGATTAAACCTGGGGCCTCATGCATGCAAGTCCTATATTCTAACACTGAGTTTGCTCTCTGTCTCTAGCCCCCAACCTCCCAAACTTTTTTTCTAAAGTACACTATGTTGATTCTTTAAGTTTATACAGAGATTTACATACATGGTCCATGTCATTAAATGTCAGCCTCAGGTGACATCTGTCATTAACATTCACTTATAAGTAAAATGTTCATTTGGAGTTCATGTAAGAATCTGTTTCTTTCATGAAGTTACTGACTGCAGGTATGTCTGAGCATGCACTTACTAAAATGAATACTTTTTAAATATTACTTCTTATCTCATCTTTATGGGAGAAATGAAAGTTGTATCAGTTTTTAACAGGAAAGTTCCATTAGTTACTAACTTTGTTTTAGGATACTGAAAGAATGGAACAGAATATTTACAAAGTCAAAAAGTGAAATGTTAGTCCTGACAACAGGTGCCCTTCCCCAACTGGTACTGACCTCCTTCCTCTTTGTGCTAATAACCATACTTGCAGAACAGAGCCTGGATTGTCACCCTGTCAAAGTCACACTTAAAACCACATTTTAACAGGTGGAGATGGACAGTACAACATTCACTCTTTAGCTGGTGTAACAGAAATAAGAACTACAAAGTCAGGGAGATAGCATAGTAGCTGCTATTTCCATACCTAAAACCACCCCCGACTTTGCAAATTCAATCCACATCACCAAAGAGAGACAGAATTGAGCAGTGTTCTAGTCTCTCAGCAAGATAAAAAAAATTATAGACTAAGAATTACAGAACTGGGGAGATCTCTCTTGAGAAAGCAACTAGCCATAGGACTCAAAAGACCTGAAAGGACAAGGCACTCTTCAGTTGCTAGGTAATCCCAGGTGTAGAGCTGCAGGGCACAAGCCTGAGAGTTCAGAGAACATCTCCTTCCAGGATCAGCACAGATTTCCTGACTGCCCAAGCTCCAACAGAAATAATAGAATAAAGAAGTAACCAATAGCGCAGCTATATACAAGATACTGGGTACTGTACAGCAAACCATAACAAAAGGACTTTTCAAAGTTAACCCAATTACCAAATAATGTGATGATAACATTAACTATCGATTGTCTTTTTGAACCCTAAGACAGCAGGAACCTCACATCTCCACTATAGAGTCTCTACTTCCCCCAGTCCTGGAACCCTTGGATAGGGCCCACTTTCCCGTATGCCTCTCCCAATCCATATCAAACAATATTGCATCTGCCGATCAAAACCTAATCAACGCAACGATGGCCATCTCAACATGCTTCACTTCAGACTGTGTTCAGAGACTTCACCTGTGGAATGACAACCCTTCAGCTTCATTACTCGGGTGAGACCTTTCCTTTCATAGTATACTCTAATTCCATCTCAGGTGGTTCACTTTCTAACAAAGTCCCAATACCTAGATATACACCAGTTTCTGTGTGAGAAAGCATATGTTCAACATATCCATAAACTAGTGCAAAATATATACCTGAAAGCAGAAGTACACTAGAGTTTGTAGTGAGTATCCCCCTAACACTTCCTCTCCACTATTCCAAGCTTTGGGTCCATGATTGCTCAACAATTTGTTTGGCTTTGTATGTTAACTCTCTTTTCAGTCACCAGGTTCCAGATGTCTTCAGGATGCCGGCCAGGCTTCCCTGTACTGAAGACCCCACCAATATGGCCTGGAGCTCTATTTCCCCAGAGACCCACCATACTAGGGAAAGAGAGAGGCAGACTGTGAGTATGGATCGACCAGTCAATGCCCATGTTCAGCGGGAAAGCAATTACAGAAGCCAGACATTCCACCTTCTACAACCCACATTAACCCTGGGTCCATGCTCCCAGAGGGATAGAAGTTGGGAAAGCTATCAGGAGAGGGGGTGGGATATGGAGATTGGGTGGTGGGAATTGTGTGGAGTTGTACCCCTCCTACCCTATGGTTTTGTTAATTTATCCTTTCTTAAATAAAAATAAATAAATAAATAAATAAAACTTTTAATGAAAAAAAAAGAGAGAAAGTGAAGGGGTGAAGGAGATGGGGAAAGGAAGAGGAAGAGGAAGAAGAAGAGGGAAGGGAAGGAGACAGCCAGAGAGTAACTGGCACATGCAAAACTGGTGGTGACACTTGGGGCTACATGATTTTCAGTTCAACTAGACACTCTACCGTGGACCTGAGTTGGTTGTTTGAAACATTTGTCATCTCTCCTTTGTCCTCTAATTATTCCTTCAACCCTTTTATCATTTAGCGGAGGGACTAATTCACTACAGTGCAGTTTGTTGAAATGGGGTAAGATTTCTCATCACTCAGTGAGAGGTGTCTGCAGAACACTCTCCTCCCCACTCAGCTCCTCTCCCAGCACCAAGCACCAGGACCCCAATACCCTCGCTCCCCCTCACTCCCTCTTAGTGTCTCCTTTCTACCAGATCCTGTTGAGACTCTGCTGCTTCCTTGTCCCCTGACACTAAAGTGACAGCCCCTGTGTCCTGTCCTTCAAGCTGCCCTCCATTTCCACTGCCCCTGAGTGACCTCAACTCTCACAGGAGCTCTGTCTAGTTCAGGACTCCTGAATCAGGGTGCTGAGTCCTTCTGGGTGACTAAGACTCCTCTGCAATGCTTTGGAGTGCTGGCATCAGCAGGAGTCCTTGTGTCCAGCCTCCCCAGTGACAGGCTGCCCTGTGGGTCTGCTGTGTTGCACTTCTGCTGCGGAGGAGAGTGGCCCGGAAGAGAACATCCCAGTGGTGCCTCGAGGCCACATCCAGTTCACAGGCCTTGGCAAATTCCAGAAGGGTCGGAGGTGGCAGAAAAGGCAACTGATCTTATATTCCAATGTGCTGCTCATCTCCAACACAAAGTACGTACCTGCTCCCCCTGCTCCTGACCCCATAGCTGCCTCCTCTTTGCTGCCCTGAGGACAGAAGACAAGAGTGGCTTTTCTGCAAGGTTTCTGTACAGCACTGGGTGGGCAGCAGAGGAGAAGCAGGGAAACTGGGCAGGGCTCCGAGTTCTGGGAAAGGGCAGCCAGGGTGGAGAGGCTAAAGGAGAGATGCAGAGACAGAGGCCAGGGGGGCACCAGCCTGGAGAACCCTTCCCTGGCCTGTTCTTCCTTCACGTGTCTGCCCTTCCAGCTTGGCCCAAGGGAGACAGGACAAGCCACAGCCAGTCCCTGATTCCCAGGACTCACAGACACTCACACTGAATTTCTGCAAAGTGTTTGAATTCACAGCCTGCACATGGAGACAGGGACCTGGGACTGAGGGAATGAATGATTCATTCACTGACTGAATTTATTCTCTTGTGACAAGAGGCAATGAATTCAGTTAGTGGAAAACACTGTTGAGCAAAGTCCTCCTCATTTTTTTTTTTTTACCAGAGCACTGCTCAGCTCCAGCTGATGGGGTGCAGGGGTCTGAACCTGGGACTTTGGAGCCTCAGGCATGAGAGTATCTTTGCATAACCATTATAGAATCTACCCACCACCCTCAAATTTCTTTTTAAGTACCTGAGAGACAAAGAGGAGATTGGGAAGGGAACAGAGAGGAGTGACACCCAGTCACAGCTCCCACCGTGCAGTTCCCTTTGCTCGTGTCCATGGTCCTTCTCATGGTACATGAGCCTCTGCCTGGTTTTAGGTGGGCACAGTACTTAAGCAGCTTTTTATGTTTTTCCAGAACATGAAAACATAACATAACATATTTTGGAACATATGTATATGTATAATTATGAATACAAATTTATGAAAGAAAATTTTAAATAACTTAAGCTTTAAAGGCATGAAAAACTCTTAGAAACTGAGACTGGGTGGCTGGGGGGTGGTGGCACACCTGGTTGAGCATCCATGGCCTAAGACCCAGGTTCAATCCCCACTCCCCATCTGCAGAGGGAAAGATTCTTCTTCTTCTTCTAGCGTTTGCCCTTTTTCCGTAACCAGTCAACAGCACCAGGTTGAGCCTGATGTAAAGTTTCGAGACCTCCTTTGAATCTGGAGAGATGGCAGTCTTTGACTATGTGGGTCATAGTCTGTCTGTAGCCGCAGGGGCAGTTCGGGTCGTCTCTGTCTCCCCAGCGATGGAACATAGCAGCGCACCAGCCATGGCCTGTTCGATAGCAATTGAGAAGGGCCCAATCATAACGTGCTAGGTCAAAGCCGGGTTAACGCTTGCAGGGGTCTGTGATGAGGTGTTTGTTCTTTACCTCAGCTGACTGCCAACTCTATTTCCAAGAGTCTGCAACAGAGAAGTTCAGTGTAGGCATAAGGGACCAGATTGAGTGACGAGACGTCAAGCGTTGGACAGGGTGGGCGAAGATATCCGCGTATATTGTCAGGTTCGGTCAAGCGTAGACGTGGGAAATGAACTTAGATGATGCAGCATCCCGACGAATATCTGGCGGGGTGATGTTGCTAAGAACTGGCAGCCATGGAACCGGGGTGGAACGGATGGTTCCAGAAATTATCCTCATGGAGGAATATAATTTGGAATCAACCAAGTGGACATGGGGGCTACGGAACCATACTGGTGCACAGTATTCTGCAGTGGAATAGCATAATGCCAGAGATGATGATCGTAGTGTGGAAGCGCTCGCGCCCCATGAGGAGCTGGCCAGTCTTGCAATGATGTTATTCCTCATGCCCACCTTTGCTGCAGTTTTTATGAGATGTTTGTGAAATGACAGAGTGCGATCGAGAGTAACGCCAAGATAAACTGGCTGGGCTTCATGCCGGATTCTCTTACCACCAAGCTGCACATTAAGCTCACGTGAGGCCGAGGCATGGTGTAGATGGAAAACAGAAGATACCGTTTTTGCAGTGCTAGGGATTAGTCGCCATTTTTTACAGTAATCAGATATCAGAGACATGTCTTTCGTGAGTGTTTCCTCGAGGATGTCGAACTTGGATGCCTGAGTTGCACAGCAGATGTCATCGGCGTAGATGAACTTCCTTGAAGAAGTTTCTGGGAGGTCATTGATGTAAATATTAAATAGCATAGGAGCCAGAACAGAGCCCTGGGGGAGGCCACTTGGGTTGCATAGGATCGACCTTCCCGTGGTGCATCCCGTGAGTACCCATTCATTGGGGAAACTGATGATCCTTCCTAGCCGACTGAATCCACATGGATCCCAGTCACTTTCAAAGCCAGCAACAAGGGAAAGATTCATGAGCAGTTAACAATGCTGGAGGTTTCATTCCTCTCTTCCACTCAGTCACCTTACCATCTTATTTCTCTCAGTCCTATTAAAAAAAACAAAACAAACAAACAACAGGAAAACGACCCATAAGAACAGTGGATTCATCATGTAGCCACTAAGCCATAGAATAGCCACAGTGGCAACTAAAAAAATAGATATTGAAAATTCAACTTGTTTGGGACTCATAGAAAATATGTTTAACTAACATTGTAATGCATGATTTATTTCATTAGTATCCACAAGCACTTTCAGGGTGACAATAATTAACTAATGAGTTAATTGCAATTTCCATACAATTAATAAGGGAAATATGATCATGGACCATTATGGCTAACAAGCAAGCAACAGGAAAGATGCTAACTGAGTGAAAGGTTCGCTTAGCGAGCTCATAAATATAGGGGGGTATCTAATTGTTCTGCAATGTTCAGGAAAATGGCTGCTTTCCTCCCACTGGTAAGGAGTGTTCAGGGACATCCTGGGCCAGGCTCCAGTCAGCACACAGCACTCAGGCCCCAGCCCTCCCTCTGCTGTGCTGTCAAGGCTCAGCTCAGAGGGGAAGGAGCCACAGAAACACACCCACCATCTCCCCAGGAGAAACCCAGCTGTTCCCAGAATGCCAGAGATGCCAGCTAACTGCTCTGTGCTCTGTTCCCTCTCCAGGTTGAAGAGTGACTGCAGAATCAAGTACACATTGACCCTGCGGGACATGTGGGTGACATTCTACAAGAGGAAAGGAAAGAAAGCACGAACATCGCTGGTCTTGGGCTGGAGAGACCGCATCTTCGTGGTCTGTTTTCAGTAAGACTGCAGCCTGAGCCTGTCTCCTCATGACTCTCGAGGGGAGCAAAGCTCCATCTGGGGGTCTATTTGCCACACATGCTCTGACCCCCACAAAGACAGCTGTGTGCTCTCAACTGTCCCCCAATGGCTCTGATTCAAGCAAACACATGCAGCTTCTAAGCCCTCTGCAGGTGGGAACCACGGGCTTGAACCTGGGTCCTTGTGCATGGTAACATGTGTAGTTAACCACTGGCACCACCACCTGAACCCCCAACCCAATTTCCTCTCCATCTAGAAGATTTCCTTGCCAACACGCAGCAAACTATGTGTCAGAGAACTGGGCCTCTCACCACCCAGTGAGCAGGACAGGCCTCCTGACTCACACAGTCCCTCCAATAACAATCTGATGTTGAATGATTTTTTTTTGTTTCCTGTAGATAATTTACCCCTGGAAGGGATACTTTTATTTTACTTTTTGTTAACTTTTTATTGGTGGGGGCAAAGTACTCACAATATGTTTGTGTGAATTTTGTGCATTTTATCTTCCTTTCTCCCCTTCTCTTGGATTTCAGTTCAGTTACTAAAATGGAGCAATGGTACAATGAGCTTCATAGGTATGTCCTTAGTTCAGGTATTTCAAATCTTTTTCTAAGACTTTATTTTATTAAATAGAAAGACAGGGGGAGAGAGAGAAAGAAACAGACATCACTCTGGTACACGTGCTTCCAGGGATTGAACTAGGATCTCATGCTTGCATCATTTTTCCTTTGTGACACCTCCCAGGCCATGGTATTTCAAATCTTCAAGTTCTCAGAATGCAGAGTCCTAGCAGTCAATGCTTCTCCCTCTTGTCCCCCTTCTCTCCACTCTGTGATGGGAACTAACATCACCCTGCACCATGTATTCACCTGCCCTGACTTAAGGGCAGGTTTCTCTGTGGGGTGGTTCTCAAAGCAAATGTACCTGCCAGCCCTACAGCCCAGGGAGGTTCTGGCCTGGACTCCAGGCAGGAAAGCTGTGAAGTCAGGATCTGTAGGCCTGACTTCAGAGAGCTGACAACATAGATATGTTTTCTAGGATTGCTCTCATTTTCCAGAAATACATTTGCATATCTCTTCATTAGATCTTGCGGAGTATGTTGATATCTTGAAAAAGGCTTGCAAAATACTGAAGTGACTAGTCAAAATGTAAGTTGACTTGCACATAATCTAACAGATATTCTTCTGTTTTGGGTCACTGTGAACTTGATTAGCAACATTCAGAATGAGATTCTGGGCATCCAGAACACCTCCCGAAAGCAGGTGGAAGGCATCACTGTAAGTATTTCTTTTTTTTAATTTTTATATATTATATTTATTTATTCCCTTTTGTTCCCCTTGTTTTTTATTGTTGTAGTTATTATTGTTGTTGTTGAATAGGACAGAGAAAAATGGAGAGAGGAGGGGAAGACAGAGAGGAGGAGAGAAAGATAGACACCTGCAGACCTGCTTCACTGCCTGTGAAGCGACTCCCCTGCAGGTGGGGAGCCGGGGTTCGAACCAGGATCCTTATGCCGGTCCTTGTGCTTTGCGCCACCTGTGCTTAACCCGCTGTGCTACAGCCCGACTCCCCACTGTAAGTATTTCTAAAACTAGAACTTACACTCCAAGCTCCTACCTTGGACAGAAAGAGGTCTAGAGATGAGGGAAGAACCCAGAATGTACCAGACAGAAAAGTGTATTTTTCTACAGACACACAGGTCTGTGTATACATAGAAAAGGAAGCTGGGACTATATGCAACAATCCTTAGTGGTCACATGACAAACTTGGAAAGAACACCGCATCTGAAAAGTTACCGTTTTTTTTTTTTTTTTCAGATTGCCCTAATATCAATCCTTGATGTCTCTTGCACCAAATAATTTTCATGAGGCAGCTTTTCTATTAGCATGGATTTCTTTTTCCAATTAACTCTTGCATATACAAAGTGGTTTGCATTGTTTTCTGTAGATAATTTATCCCTGGAAAGGATTTTTGTTTACTTTTTATTCATGGGGGGGGGTATTACTGGTTTACAGTAAACAGTTGTTGGCACATATGCATATTTTCTCAGTTTTCTGCAAAACACTCTCACCCCCAGCCCAGCTCCTCCTCCCCCATCATGCACCAGGACCTGAAAGGACCACTCGCCCTAGTCCTTTACTTCAGTGCAGTACATCAAACCCAATTCAGGGATGGCCCTTTCAAGTCAAGAGAAAATACTGACCTCAATTTTCTTTTCCTTTCCTTTCCTTTTTTTTTTTTTTTAGTAATTTATTTTTTTATTGGGGAATGAATGTTTTACATTCCACAGTAAATACAATAGTTTGTACATGCATAACATTCCCCAGTTTCCCATTTAACAATACAACCCCCACTATGTCATTTATCATCCTTCATGGACCTGTATTCTCCCCACCCACCCACCCACCCCAGAGTATTTTACTTTGGTGCGATATGCCAATTACATTTTGGGTTCTACTTGTGTTTTCGTTTCTGATCTTGTTTTTCAGCTTCTGCCTGACAGTGAGATCATCCCATATTCATCCTTCTGTTTCTGACTTATTTCACATAACATGAACTTTTCAAGGTCCATCCAAGATTGGCTAATAAACGGTGAAGTCACCATTTTTTACAGCTGAGTAGTATTCCATTGTGTATATATAGCACAACTTGCTCAGCCACTCATCTGTTGTTGGACACCTGGTTTGCTTCCAGGTTTTGGCTATTACAGATTGTGCTGCCAAGAATATATGTGTACACAGATCTTTTTGGATGGATGTGTTGGGTTCCTTAGGATAGAACCCAGGAGAGGAATTGCAGGGTCATAGGATAGGTCCATTTCTAGCCTTCGGAGAGTTCTCCAGACTGTTCTCCACAGAGGTTGGACCAATTGACATTCCTACCAGCAGTGTAGGAGGGTTCCTTTGACCCCACACCCTCTCCAGCATTTTCTACTGTTACCTTTTCTGATGTATGACATTCTCACAGGAGTGAAGTGATATCTCATTGTTGTCTTTATTTGCATTTCTCTGACAATCAGAGACTTGGAACAATTTTTCATGTGTTTCTCGGCCTTTTGGATACTTCTGTGGTGAACATTCTGTCCAAGTTCACCCCCCATTTTTGGATGGGGTTATTTGTTGACTTGTTGTTGAGTCTGGCAAGCTCTTTATATATGCTGGTTATTAAACTCTTATCTGATGTATGGCATGTAAAGATCTTCTCCCATTCTGTGAGGGGTCTCTTGGTTTGGGTAGTGGTTTCTTTTGTTGTGAAGAAGCTTTTTAATTTGATGTAGTCCCATAGGTTTATACTTGCCTTAATCTTCTTTGTAATTGGATTCATTTCATTGAAAAGGTCTTTAAAATTTATGCGGAAAAGAGTTCTGCCAATATTTTCCTCTAAGTATCTGATAGATTCTGGTCTAACCTCCAAGTCCTTGATCCACTTGGAATTTACTTTTGTATTTGGTGAAATGCAATGATTCAGTTTCATTCTTCTGCATGTGTCAACCCATTGTTTCCAACACCATTTGTTGAAGAGACTGCTTTCCCCATTTAATAGTCTGGGCAACTTTGTCAGAGATTAGATGTCCATAGGTGTGGGGCCTCATTTCTGGACTCTCAATTCTATTCCACTGGTAAGTGTATCTATTCATGTTCCAGTACCAAGCAGTTTTGATGACAATTGCCCTATAATACAGTTTGAAATCCGGATGTGTGATGCCTCCAGTTCTGTTCTTTTTTCTCAAGATTGTTTTGGCAATTCTAGGTCTTTTCTGGTTCCAGATAAACATTTGTAGCATTTTTTCTATTCTCCTAAAAATGTGCTTGGGATCAGGAGTCAGGCTGTAGCGCAGCAGGTTAAGCACAGGTTGCGCAAAGCACGAGGACGGGCATAAGGATCCCGGTTCGAACCCCGGCTCCCCACCTGCAAGGGAGTCACTTCACAGGCAGTGAAGCAGGTCTGCAGGTGTCTATCTTTCTCTCCTCCTCTCTGTCTTCCCCTCCTCTCTCCATTTCTCTCTGTCCTATCCAACAACGACAACTACAACAATAAAACAATAAGGGCAACAAAAGGGAATAAATAAATAAAATAAAATATTAAAAAAAAGAATTAAAAATGTGCTTGATCTTGATGGGGATAGCATTAAATTTGTAGATGGCTCTTGGTAATAAATTCATTGATGATTTTAATTCTTCCAACCCATGAACATGGAATATCTTGCCACTTCTTTGTGTCTTTTTCAATTTCTTTGAGTAGTCACTCATAATTTTCAGTATACAAGTCTTTCACTTCTTTGGTTAGATTTACTCCTAGATATTTTATTGTTTTTGTTGCTATAGTAAAAGGAACTGATTTCTGGATTTCAATTTCTTCTAACTTAGTGTTTGCATAGAGGAATGCCACTGACTTTTGAATGTTAATTTTATAGCCTGACACCTTAACTGTATTGCCTGATGATTTCCAAAAGCTTCTTGCTGGATTCCTTAGGTTTTTCCATGTATACTATCATGTCATCTGCAAATAAGGAGAGTTTGACTTCTTCTCTTCCAATCTGTATCCCTTGAATTCCTTGCTCCTGCCTGATTGCTATGGCAAGAACTTCCAACACTATGTTGAATAGTAATGGTGATAGTGGGCAGCCCTGTCTAGTACCTGATCTGAGTGGAAATGCTTCCAGTTTTACACCATTGAGTATGATGTTGGCTGTAGGTTTGCTATATATAGACTCCACTATCTTCAGGAATTTTCCATCTATTTCCATTTTTTGTAGTGTTTTGATCATAAAGGGATGTTGTATTTTGTCAAAGGCTTTCTCTGCATCTATTGATATGACCATGTGGTTTTTGGTCTTGCTTTTGTTGATGTGGTGGATCACATTGTTTGATTTACAAATATTAAACCAACCATGCATGCCTGGGATAAGGCCACTTGGTCATGATGAACAATCTTTTTGATATACTGTTGTATCCGGTTGGCTAGAATTTTGTTCAATATTTTCGCATCTATGTTCATCAGAGATATTGGTCTGTAGTTTTCTTTTTTTGGTTGTGTCCCTGTCTGCTTTTGGTATCAGAGTGATGTTGGCTTCATAGAAGCTGGCAGGGAGTATTCCAGTGTTTTCAATCTTCTGGAAGACTTTTAAAAGTAGAGGTATTACTTCTTCTTTGAAGGTTTTGTAGAATTCATTTGTAAAGCCATCTAGTCCAGGACTTGTATTTTTGGGGAGATTATTGATAACTGTTTCAATTTCATTAGCTGTGGACACGGCCACCTGTATTGACTCAGACTGTCCCAGAGCCTAACACTGAGTTTCTGATGGGCTGTGGGGACAGGGCCACCCACAATGCACCAGTCTACAACACTGCTCTGGGCCTTCCCTGGCCCCTTGATTCCATTAATAGTGTAATATGTTGGTATGTAGTCTTTTGTTCTATTTTGCTGTTTACTTCTAAAATAAAAATTAGTCTATAATTCTGTACTTATATGACTCCTATTTTTTGTTCAAGGCTCACATTAGCACCTTGCTGAGGCCTCACCTGGGCAGTTCTGCAATCAGCTGAGGTCATCTGTCTTTCTGCTGAAATTTCATGAAGTTCTGGGTAAATCTGGTTGCGTTCAAAGTCTTTCTTGCACATGGGTGTTAGCAAGTGTCTCTTTCCTTGTGATATCAGAGTTTTGGGAAGCCTCTCCCTCTGTCTTCCCCTCCCCTCTCCATTTCCCTCTGTCCTAACAATGATGACATCAATAACAACAACAATTATAACTACAAGAATAACAAGGACAAAAAAGGGAAAATAAATGAATAAATAAAACAACAACAAAAAAGAAAAAGTAAAGAAATGGAGAGAGGAGGGGAAGACAGAGAGGGGTTGAGAAAGATAGACACCTGCAGACCTGCTTTACTGCTTGTAAAGCTTCTTCCCTGCAGGGAGGAACTGGAGGTTCATCCCTGTGTCCTTGAGCACTGTCATGTGTGCACTCCACCAGCTATGCCGCCACTCAGTTTGAATGTGTGTGTGTAAAGCATTTCTCCACAGTTGTTAAGAGTGACTTTGCTAGTAGGGCATGTGACTTAGCAAGTATGAGGCCCAGGGCTTCAGCCCCAGCACCACCTGGGAGCATCATGCTACTGGGGGAAGCTTCATGGATGGTAGAGTGTTGCTGTGGTGTCTCCTCATTCATTTTCCTTTTCTCTCCCTCTTCTCTCTTTTAAAAATAGGAGAATAATAAAGCTTGACTAGAGAATCCTTTTAACAGGTAATATCATACATAAGTAAGACCCCTGAAACACATTAAAAAAAAAAAACAACCCGGCAGTTGGGTGGTAGTGCAGCAGGTTAAGCACACGTAGCGCAAAGCCCAAGGACTGGCGTAAGGATGCCGGTTCGAGACCCCGGCTCCTCACCTGCAGCGGAGTTGCTTCACAGGTGGTGAAGCAGGTCTGCAGGTGTCTGTCTTTCCTTCTCTCTGTCTCCTCCTCCTCTCTCCATTTCTCTCTGTCCTAGCCAGCAACAACAACATGAATAACAACAACAATGATAACTACAACCATAAAACAACATGGGGAACAAAAGGGAATAAATAAATATTAAAGAAAAAACCACCACAAATGTTACACAAGAAAAGTTGTCACGACGTTATTATTTTCTTGAAATGTCCCATCGCTCCTTGAGAAAATCCAGATTCACTGGTCACTTGAACTAGTTGTTTCCCCAGGATCCACGTTGTGTGTGTGCGAGTGCATGTGCGAGTGCGTGTGCGTGTGCATGTGTGTGTGTGATCTTAAGAACTCAGCTGCAATCTTCTTGCACTTCCACTTCCCAACACTCATCTCAGGATTCTTTCCTTAACCATCCACATTCCAGGCCTCTGTTTCCCATGGAGAAAGTCAAGATGCTTCACAACAAATGTCTGAGACAGACCAAAGCTCATCAGACTGCTGGTCTCTCAACTGAAGCAACACTGAAAACCATTGAAAAAGGGGAGTTGCTGGGCAGTGGCACAATCAGACCTGGTACAAGTCTCCACTCTCCACCTGCAGGGGGTGGGGCGCTTCAAGAATGGAGAAGCAGGTCTGCAGGTAGACTCTCTCTTTCTCTCTCCCTATCTATTTCCCCCTCTCTTACTTTCTCAATGTCCTAGCAAATCAAATGGAAAAAACAAACAAACAAACAAAAAACTCCCAAATCAAACAAACAAAAAATCTCAAACAGCTTTAAAGGTTGCTTTTCCCTATTTAACCACATGAAGGACCCAGTATAATACAGCCAATGATTCTGGAGCCTGGTCTCAGCATCACTGGTCAAGAAATGCCAACCATCTGAGCGCCCCAACCTCTATCCCCCAAGAGATGAACTCATTTGCTTTTCCAAAGAATCAGTCCCTTCATCTAATAACGTCTGGCACATCCACCACTATTCCAGCATCCACACAATTTGAATTCCTACACACTACACACAGATATAGTAAAGGCTGTCTCCCCAGATCATCCAGGTCAAATGTTAATTAACTTCTTTCCACAGATATTTAACTTTCCTTCCCCCTGGCTTTTTTTTTTTCTTCTTCTTCTTCCAGAGCCTTGCTCAGTTCTGGCTTATGGTGATGCAGGGAATTGAACCTGAGGCCTTGCTAGTCTCAGGAATGAGAGTCTGTTTGCATAGCCATTACCCTATCTAAGAGAGAGTGCCAGAGAGACAGAGTTCCTGGGTTCCTGAGTTCCAGAGTAAGAGAGAGAGTGCTTGTGCCGCCGCAAAGAGACAGCAGAGTTCTGTTTGGTGATTAGTTTGTCTTAGTTTATGAATCGTTGTTCCTAAATAAAGAAATACAGGTTCCCTGCTCAGCCATTGTCTCCGCGTCTCTGTTACCCGCCCATGAAGCTAGCCGGCCCAGCCAGAGCCTCCGAAATTTTAACAACAAATGGCGCCCACGTGGACCTGACCTGCGCATCTCTCAGATAAGTAAAGACAATTTGGCTACCTATGTACGATGGCCTTCTCTTCTGCTTGTGAAGAGATCTCCAAAGGCCTCTGCTCTTTCTTCACGAGACTGTTTTGCTGTTTCTGGAACATTTATGTCTGGACCACTCTGTGGTTTCCACTCGCTCGGGCGAACTCAGAACAGCCAGCGGGAATAGCCAGCGGGCGGGAGGCGAGGCGCAGAGCTGCTGTTTCCACCTGGTGGAACAGCCAGCCAGCCGGCTGCGCCCAGACAACCCCACGCACTGCGCCCGCAGCCCCGCAGCCCCGCAGCCCGCAGGAGGCCTACGCCAGCACACAAAAGCCCCAGGAGCCCAATGCCAACATGCTGGAGCCCTATGCCAACACACAAGAGCCCGAGGCCAACATGCAAGAGCCCGAGGCCAGCCCACAGGAGCCGGCTCTCCACCGCGTGGCGCAGGGCACTGGACGCGTGATCCCTCCACGCTGCTCGGCCACTGCGAACAGGGCAGCAGACATGGCAGGGCCATGGGGCAGGGCCGCGGCGGCCCATCATGGCCGCCACCCCTGGGCACCTAGGCCCACGCCTTCTACAAAGATGGCCTGCCTGCCCTCTTTCTATGAATTCTGGAACCATCCCGGGCCTCCCGGACCCCCGGGCTCCCTGCCAAAACTGGGCACACGAGATCTCCAGCCGCCGGTCCGGTCTGAAGACAGACAAGCTGGAGTACGCAGAGATTTGTGCAGAGATCGCAACCTGCAATTCCTAGAAGTGGAGCTGCGCGGGAAGCCACCTCCGGATGGTGAACCCCCCCCCCAACAACTAAGACAATATAGATTTAAATTCGTGTTTAAAATGACATGTCTTCGTAACAAAGGTTTCTCTCCTCGTGTATTAATGACTATGTTTATGTGTATGTTTAAAGTTTGGTAAACAGTAGCTTTAAGGCTAAATTCTTACTAGTCAAAGATAAATGAAAAAGGTTTTCAACGTAATTCTCATAAAGATAAAAATTAACTTACATTTAAAGTCTGAGGTAAAAATTAGTTAACAATCAATATATTTCAACTAAGTTGGTCTAAACAAAAGGTTAAATAGACTTGTTGATATGTAAAACACTACCTTCTCTATTAGAAATGGTAGATCGCACAATGGCTATGCTAATTATTCTCATGCCTGAGGTTTCCTCTCCGGCCCACACCTAGGGTGTGTCTCCATCTTGAATGGGTGTAACAAAAGGTTAAAAGACGTTGTTGATATGTAAAAGTATCAAATTCCTTCTCTATTAGAAATGTTAGATCGTGCAGTAGATATGCTAATAACAAGTTTTGTTTCATAGTAAGTAAGTTGCAGCCAGCTGCCTTTGGGACCCTAGGCCGTTCCCCGCCCCCATGCAAATGCCCGTCGAGGCAAGTAGCCCCCCAGAGGCAAGAAATGTTTTTTTTTTTTTTCAGATATGGCCCCCTCAGGCCTTCCCTTGGCAACATGCTGGTTTTGGTTATATATGTTTCTGTTCACCCCACACCCTTGATACTATAGTCATTTAGTTAAAAAGAAAAGGGGGAATTGTCGTATGCTTTACATTGGCTTGTTCTAGCCCTCCCCCTCCAAGAGAATTGGATGAGTCCTGTTAATTTCGCGGGCCTGCTTGGCCCCGCCCCAAGGGACCCTGGGAGAGGGTTCCGGAGTCCGAGAGTTCTTGAGTTCCTGAGTTCGAGAGTTTCAGGGTTACAGAGTAAGAGAGAGTTCCAGTGTGCCAGAGTTTCAGAGAGTTCCTGAGTTCGAGAGTGACAGAGTTCCTGAGTTCCGGAGTTCGAGAGTGCGAGAGGGGAGAGTTTCTGAGTTCGAGAGTAAGGGAGAGGGTTCCTGAGTTCCAGAGTAAAAGAAAGAGTGCTTGCGCCGCCGCAAAGAGACAGCAGAGTTCTGTTTGGTGATTAGTTTGTCTTAGTTTGTGAATCGTTGTTCCTGAATAAAGAAATACAGCTTCCCTGCCCAGCCGTTGTCTCCGCGTCTCTGTTCACCACCGTGAAGCTAGCCGGCCCGGCAAGAGCCTCAGAAATTTTAACAACAGTCTGGCACATCCACCACTATTCCAGCATCCACACAATTTGAATTCCTACACACTACACACAGATATAGTAAAGGCTGTCTCCCCAGATCATCCAGGTCAAATGTTAATTAACTTCTTTCCACAGATATTTAACTTTCCTTCCCCCTGGCTTTTTTTTTTTCTTCTTCTTCTTCCAGAGCCTTGCTCAGTTCTGGCTTATGGTGATGCAGGGAATTGAACCTGAGGCCTTGCTAGTCTCAGGAATGAGAGTCTGTTTGCATAGCCATTACCCTATCTTATCCCCACACACTCTTTTCCATTCTTTCTCTCTCCCCACTCTACCTCCATTCCTCCCACCCCCATTACCAGTGGTGTATTAGATTAAATCTGGGACTTTGGAGTCTCAGGCATGACAGTCTCTTTGCTAAACCATTATGCTGTCTTACCTCCTCTCCCCCTTTTCTTTTTAAAGTATTTAAAAAATCTATTTATTTTACCAGAGCACTCCTCAGCTTATGGTGATGTGGGGAATTGAACCTGGAACATTGTGCTACAAGCATGAAAGTTGTTTTCATAACCATTATGTTATCTCCCCAGCTCCATGGGTACTTATTATTATTATTTTATAGTTATTATTTTAATTTTATTTTTATTTGATAGAACAGAGTGAAATTGAGTGGGAACAGGAGTCAGAAATGGAAAGAGACAGAGAGACACCTCCAGCTCTGCTTCACCACTCATGAAGCTCTTCCCCTGCAGGTGGGGATAGGGGGCTTGAACCCAGGTCCCTGCACACTGTAATGTGTGCACTTAACCAGGTGCACCACCAACTGCCCCCCAAATATTGAATAATTTAAAGAATCTATTATTTATAAATTATTCAAAATGACATAATCAAATATGTATATGCACAGTGCTTCTGTTTTTTACATTTTGAAGGTAGATGTCTTCTTAATATAATCAAAAGGCTGTTTCAAAAGCTCTAAATGGTGTTTCTCAAGGAATCAAAGCACACTGCACAGAGGAGCCTCAGCTCATAGTCACTGTGATGGGTGTTGTGTGATGAGAGCAGGAATTCCTGGCACAGAATCATAATGGAGACACAGACTGGCCTCTCAGTCAGTCTTTGATTAAGGGTGGCACTGCCTTCCCAGCTCTCTCTCATCTGTTAGAGAGCAACAGGCAGAGAACTAGCAGCTGCCGGCAGTTTTAGCCAGCGGCCTGGTGGGATAGGTGTTGCTTGACAAGCTAGAGGCACCAGGTTTAAATCCCAAGGAGAGTAGAGAAACTTTCACAGTATAATTTTTTTTGGCCTCTAGGGTTATTGCTGGAGCTCGGTGCCTGCACTGGGAATCCACTGGTCCTGGAGGCCATATTTCCCATTGTGTTGCCCTTGTTGTTGTGCTTGTTGTAGTTACTGCTGTTGGTATAGCTGTTGTTGTCAGATAGGACAGAGAGAAATCGAGAGAGGAGAGGAAGGCAGAGAGGGGGTGAGAAAGATAGACACCTGCTTCACCACTTGCAAACTGACCCCCCTTTAGGTGGGGAGCTGGGAACTCGAACCTGTATCCTTATGCTGGTCCTTGTGCTTTGTGCCATTTGCGCTTAACCTGCTGTACTACTGCCCAGAACCCTCACTATAAATGTTTTAAGCACATGTATAAGTTGCACAGTGAACATTTAAAAGTGATTTCACATAATCCTGTGTGTATTTTGAGGCAAATCCATGGCAGGCACCCACACATACAGTGTTTTGCATTCAAGCACTTTCGAGAGCCCACTGCCTAGACAGTCAAGTTGAAGCACTCCTTTCCCAGCAAAAGTGAAAAATATTCCTGAGGGCAAGTGGAAATATGCTCCTTGGGCACCTGTGTGTGTGTGTGTAGGAGTTACTGACACGTTGCCTTGCAGGGAATGAGACCCACTGTCTCAAAGACTAGCTGAGGGGAGCGATGGAGCACAGCCGTCTCAGCTTTCTCTCATCTGTCAGTGAGCACTAGGAAGACAATCAGCATCTGCCAGTAGAACTGGGGGAGCAGCTTCGTGGGCCTTTGCATTATAAAGGACAAGAAACTGGATTTAAGCCCCATCGTCTGCACAGTGATGTGGTCCTGAGAGCAGGAGAGCCTATCATTCTTTCCATTCACATGATAGTGCCCTAAGAGATAGATGACCTTGGCAGAGCTCTCAAAATCAATATGACAGTAGAGAAACTCTCAAATTTTATCATGACTACTGGCTCTTATCCACTGAGCTGAAATCCTCAAGAACCAATTTATTTATATATTTTATAACCTCTGGTGCTATCGCAAAGGCAAACAAATTTAGACTTCTAAGTTACAAAAAATAAAAACACACAAAACAAACAAACAAACAAACAAAACAAAAAGAAAACCCACACGGTACTCACACACCAAATTCCTTATAAATGAGGAAATGTGCACAGGGTCTGGGTGGTGGCGCACCTGCTTAAGCGGACATGCTACTGTGCACAAGAACTCAGGCTCAAGGCCCTGGTCCTCATCTGCAGGGGGAAAGAAGGGCTGCAGCTGTCTGCCTCCCTCTCTATCTCCTCATTCCCTCTTGATCTCTCTCTGTCTCTATCCAGTAAATAAATAAAGATAATTTACAAAAAATAAAAAAAAGAAAATGTGTTCAGAGCCAGAGGACACTCTATTAAACAAATAAGAAAGTACAACTGGGAGTGTGGATCGACCTGCCAACCTCATGTCTCGCGGAGAAGCAATTACAGAAGCCAGAACGTCCACCTTCTGCACCCCACAGTGATCCTGGGTCCATACTCCCAGAGGGATAAAGACTAGGGAAGCTTCCAATGGAGGGGATGGGATATGGAACTCTGGTGGTGGGAATTGTGTGGCATTGTGCCCATCTTCAATAAGGTCTTGTTGATCATTATTAATTCAATAAAGTACAGAAAAGAGAAATGAGGTTGGAGAAGGTATCAGTGATTTAATAGTTGTTGCCATCTAATCTCACTTAAGACACTGAGAAAAAAATGACACAGTTTCTGCTCAACAGAAGTTTACAATTCAGATGTAATAAATTATAATTTAACATCCAAGCAGCAATGATTATAAAGAATTAGTATTGTGCTACCAACCAATGGAATTCAGGATGCTGACAATACAATGGGCAAAAAAAAGAAAATTCTAATGGGTCTGAAAAGAGAAGAGTACCAAGCCTGCTTTAAAGAAAATTTAAACTTTCCTCAAAGAATAATAAACCTAAGAAAAGCACACAGGAAATTGCATACAGTAACCTGACCTCCAAACCCAGCATCACCTCAGACACGTGCATAGCAGCACTCAGGGCTCCTCCTGTCTCCTTCAGGTCCCTGCTCAACAGTTCAGATGCTTTTTGCCTATTTTGTACTTTGTGCAAATAGAAATGTTTGATGGGATCCTCATTCTCTTAAAGGATGTTGTGACATTCATCCAATGTTTGCCATGCACATGTACATTTGTCTTTCCATCACTGTAGATTATTCCACTGTGGAATTATCCCATCATCCACAATGATCCGGATGACAGTAGAGCTGACACAGCTTCTAGTTCTGGCCGCTTTGCAAAGATGCCACTAAATCGATGTCTGGGGATGGGGTGTGAGGGCGGGGGAGGAAGCCTGTCCGCCTACCTGTCTGCAGCCTCTTCTCTGGGTTTGCGTCTCCCAGTGCTGCACCGGCCTGGCTGTGGCAGTACTTCTGTCCCAGGCCCAGATGGCGTGGTCACTGCGGGCTGTGGACGGAGGGAGAGGTTGTCAGCGGGTGAGGGTGAGCAAGAGCCGCGTTGTGTGACCACACGAAGGGCAGCGGCGACTCTGCTCCAGGCCGAAGGGCAGGTGGGGGGGGTGCAGCTCTCCATCACCCTCACAGGGAGAAGGGCCCAGCTCCACCCAGCACCCTGCAGTATTACAAAAAATTATTGGGTGCTGGGCAGTAGCACAGTGGGTTAAGCGCACGTGCAGCAGAGCGCAAGGACTGACATAAGGACCCTGGTTCGAGACACTGGCTCCCCACCTGCAGGTGGGTTGCTTCACAGGCGGTGGAGCAGGTCTGCGGATGTCTTTTTCTTTTTAATTTTTTAATTATCTTTATTTACTGAATAGAGACAGTCAGAAATCGAGCACTGCTTCACCACTTGTGAAGTTTTCCCCTGCAGGTGGGGAGTGGGGGCTTGAACCCAGGAACTTGTGCATTGTAACATGTGCACTCAACCAGGTGCGCCACCACCTGGCCCCGGTCTGCAGGAATCTCTCTCTTTCTCTCCCCCTCTCTGTCTTCCCCTCCTCTCTCCATTTCTCTCTGTCCTATCCAACAAAGATGACATCAATAACAACAATAATAACTATCAAAATAAAAAACAAGGGTAACAAAAGGGAAAAATAAATCAATATTTAAAAAAAGAGGAAGCGAGACAGACACCTGCCACATTGCTTCATCACTTGCAAAGCTTTCTCCCTGCAGGTGGGGAGCAGGGGCTCAAACACGGGTCCCTGCACACTGTAACATGTGCGCTCAACGTCCTGATTTTATTAAGCGAGTTCCCCCCACACAGTGGAAGCAGTGACATTTTAGTTCAGAGTCTCCAGGGTGTTCTCTGAAGGCACTTGTGTATTTATGTATTTACTGAAGCTGAGTCCCCCCACCCCGCAGTGGGGCCGGGGCTTGAACCTGGGTCCTTGCTCGTGGTTCCACGTGCGCTTAGCCAGGTGCGCTTAGGCAGTGCGCGGCCTTCCCGCGGCATTTCCTGAAGGTCACAGGGACAGGGCACACATGGCCGCTTCCCTGACACGTGACCTGCGGTCTCTGCCCTCAGGAAGCCCAGGCGGGGGTCGCGGGGCTTCTCACAAGAGCTGCCAGCAAAGGCTCCAGCTGTGCGGTGAGGGCAGGGGCAGAGCTCTCGCTGTGAGCATTCTGGGGGCTGTCTCCTGGAAGGGGCCTGAGCAGGAGCCGCAGACCAGGCGTGTGTGAAAGCCACGGGTCTGTCCTCAGCTGCACACATGTGTCCAGCACCTGCTGGGAGCCATTGGGGCTTGGAAGTTGGCCGCAGGAGCTGAGGTGGGACTCACTCACTGATGGGGAATGCCCAGATTTTGCCCCTGGCCTGCTTGTACTTTGTGTTTATAATCTGCCTGCGATGCATTTGTAAGTGGGCGGCAATACAGGACAGAAAGACTGAAAATATAGAAGGCCAGGTGGTGGTGCAGCGGGATAAGCCCACTTGGCATCAAGCGCAAAGATCCTGGTTCAAGCCCCCAGCTCCCCACCTGCAGGGGAGTCGCTTCACAGGCGGTGAAGCAGGTCTGCAGGTGTCTGTCTTTCTCTCCCCCTCTCTGTCTTCCCCTCCTCTCTCCATTTCTGTCTGTCCTATCCAATGACAGCAATAACAATAACAATGAATTGAAGCCCCAGTGATAACCCTGAAGGCAAAACAGCAACAACAACAACAACAAACCTGAGACTGTAATAAAGGATTAGGAAGTGTAGATGGTCTGAAGCAGTGCAGGTGTGTAGTGCAGGCTGACCTTCCAAGCCTTGGTGAGCAAGGGACCACAGGTGGAGCCAGTGAAGGCCGGGCTGATCCTTTACTGAGAAGGCACTTCTGTAACCCCACTAGCTCCTGTCTCCTAGAGGACCCCCACCCCTCAAGTGGGGTCTCTTATGTGGAGGCTCAACTTTCCCAGGCACAGCTCTGCAGGAAAGATAACAGTAACCAGATAAGGCAACCAGACCCTGAGCAGCGGGTCCAAGTCCCACCCCTTAACCTGCAGCCTCTGCTTCTGGGATGACGCTTTTTGCTCTCCATCCTGCACCCCATGTAAGCCTGTGCTTCCCCTCCGTCCTGTGCCAGACTTATCAGAAAGACCTGAGCCCCTGGCCCAAGCAGGAATAAAAGGCTCCTTTCCTCCTACACCCACCTGGGCTTCGGTCGTCTTGATTATTAACAGAGTTCCTCAGCATCCTCTCCCTTGTTCAGTCCACAGACCTGCAGTGCAGCCCTGCTGTCATGGGGCACATGGCCCAGGGAGGGCCTGGGCTCCAGGCTAGGTGGCCGTGATGGCTCTGATGGAGCAGGGTTCAAGCCTCCGTTCCTCACCTGCAGGAGGAAAGTTTTGCAAGTGGTGAAGCAGATCAGCAGGTGTCTCTCTGTCTCTCTCCCTCTCTCTCTCCTCCTCTTCTCTCAATTTCTGTCTCTATCCAATAACAAATCAATAGAATTAAAAATTGCTGAATGCCTCTAGCTGAGCCGTAATATCAATCTACATGTACTTTCTATCTCTGATTCTTATTTAACATATGCACTGTCATAATTTGATCATTCACAATTAAAATATGTGAATGGACCTATTAGTAGAATCTGGTTTCTAGGTACTGAGGAACACTGAGTGATTTTTGTTTATTTTGCTGCTATGTATAGGGGATGAGTGCCCTCAGGTGGCTGAATCCCAAAACTGCAGCTAAAGCAAATCTGCCTGAACCTTTTGGAGGTGAAGTTCCAGAGTTCAGTCCTGGTAGCCCCTGTGATGACTGGTTGTTTCTCTGTCTCCTCCTATCTTTCTCATAAATAAAGAAATTCTTTAAAAAAACAAAACTGGGAGTCGGGCGGTAGTGCAGCAGGTTAAGCGCAGTTGTTTTGAGGCATAAAGAGCCAGACTCGAGCCTCTGGCTCCCCACCTGCAGGGGGGTCACTTCACAGGCCATGCGGTGAAGCAGTTCTCAGGTGTCTATCTTTCTCTCCCCCTCTCTGTCTTCCCCTCCTCTCTGTCCTATCTAATAACAACAACATCAATAACAACAACAAGGGCAACAAAAGGGAAAGTAAATAAATATAAAAAATAAAAAAACAAAACAAAACGAAGGGATCTATTCTAGGCTACATCAAGTCCTCTAATGGTTACTTGAATGTACACTTTTTACACTACAGTTGAAGGTCATCAAAGAATATCAACTCTTTTGCCATTCCACTTGCCGAGTGACATTCCCTTTGTACATACACACACACACACACACACACACACACACACACACACACACACACACACACACACCTGCTCCTGGAAATAGTGTGTCTCTGACAGCATCCATGTAAATATCCTACTGTGATACTTACTCTTTAGGATTATATGACCACTGCTTGAAATGGGGGCAAGGCTTGTCGCATCTCTATTATTTCTAATAAATGCATGGCAGTTGGGTGGAGGGTAGATAGCACAATGTTTATGCAAACAGACTCTTGTGCCTGAGGCTCTATAGTCCCAGGTTCAATTCCCCACACCACCATAAGCCAGAACTGAACACTGTACTGGTTTAAAAAAAATGCATGGGAGTCTATAGTTATCAGAACAAAATTTCAAAGGACTAATTAAAAAACTCAAAGCTGAAGATGCAAATTGCTTCAGGGACTCAGTGTCAGCTGGTCAGTTATGACACTGACCTTTGACCTCTGACATCACAGACCAGTAGCCTTGGCTACAGTGGAATCTTCAGTCTTAGAGACTGAGTTGACAGTGCACACAATGCTATGTTCAGCTCTCTCTTTAGCGTCAAGGAGTGAAGAATAGAGGATGTTTGCGTCTACCAGAAAGTCTTCGCGGCTTTCAGAGTGTCTGGGCTGGCTGCCCTGCCTAAGGTAGAGTCTGTTCACATGCCCTGTGTGACTGGCAGAGCAGGAGGAGGGCAGTCCCAGGACGTGCTCTGTGTGATGCCCACTGACAGAATCCTCAGCTTCAGCCCTGGTCTCATGAACGGTTACTTGTGCTCATGAGATTCCCTCCTGCTGATGCCAGAGAGCAGACTTGACCTGCTAGGATCAGAGTCCTGTGGGCTTACTCAGGGCACAGCCAAGGAATAGCTTAGTACTTCCTTGAGTTGAGAAACATTTGAATGTTTGATTTATTATCTGTTGATCTTGGGATTCCTAACTCCCTCAAGCCCAAAGTGATGACTGAGTTAAGATTAGAGTCAGTTTTCCAGAATCCTGTTATCTAAGGGTGTATGTTAACCTGAGATCACAGTGAAATGACTTCTTCACACTCTTGGATATCTTGTAATCTGCAATCTGACCTCTATAAGGTCATATATCTGTATATATTTTTTTTATTATTGCGAGAGAGACAGAAGCAGAAGAAAGAGAAAGTGAAGGGGTGAAGGAGATGGGGAAAGAAGAGGAAGAGGAAGGAGAAGAGGGAGGGGAAGGAGACAGCCAGAGAGTCACTGGAATATGCAAAACTTGGGATGACACTTGGGGATACATGATTTTCAGTTCAACTAGACACTGTGCTGTGGACCTGAGTTGCTTGTTTGCAACATTTGTCATCTCTCCTTTGTCCTCTAACTGTTCCTTCATTTAGTGGAGGGGCAGTTTGTTGACACGGGGTAAGATTTCTCATCGCCCAGTGAGACGTGTCTGCAGAACACTCTCTTCCCCACTCAGCTCCTCTACCAGCATCAAGCACCAGGACCCCAATAACCTCACTCCCCCTCACTCCCTCTTAGTGTCTCCTTTCTACCAGATCCTGCTGAGACTCTGCTGCTTCCTTTTCCCCTGACACTAAAGTGACAGACCCTGTGCCCTGTCCTTCAAGCTGCCCTCCATCTCCACTAGCCCTGAGTGACCTCAACTCTCACAGGACCTCTGTGTAGCTCAGGACTCCTGAATCAGGGTGCTGAGTCCTTCTGGGGGACCGAGACTCCTCTGTAACGCGTGTGAGTGTTGACATTAGCACAAGTCCCTGGGTCCCACTTGTCCATTGATAAGCTGCCCTGGGGGTCTGCTGTGTTGCAGGTCTTCTGTGGAGGAGAGCGGCCTAAAAGAGAGGAACATCCCAGTGTTGCCTCATGGCCGCACCCTGCTCAGTGGCCCTGGCAAATTCCTGAAGAGGCGGAGGTGGCAGAAAAGGCAACTGATCTTACATTCCAACGTACTGCTCATCTCCAACACAAAGTACGTACTGCTCCCCCTGCTCCTGACCCCACAGCTGCCTCTTCTCTGCTGCCCTAAGGACAGAAGAGGTGGCTTTTCTGCGAGGTTTCTATCCAGCACTGGGTGGGCATCTGAGGGGAAGCAGGGAGACTGGGCAGGGCCAGAGTCCTGGGGAAGGGCAGCCACAGTGGAGAGGCTAAAGGAGAGATGCAGAGACAGAGCCCAGGGGGACCAGCCTGGAGGACCCTCCCCTGGCCTGCTCTTCCTTCAGGTGTCTGCCCTTCCAGCTCTGCCCGAGGGAGGCAGGACAAGGCACAGCCAGTCCCTGCTTCCCAGGACTCACAGACACTCACACTGAATTTCTGCAAAGTGTTTGAATTCATAGCATGCACATGGAGACAGGGACCTGGGACTGAGGGAATGAATGATTCATTCACTGACTGAATTTATTCTCTTGTCACAAGAGGCAGTGAATTCAGTGAGTGGAAAACACTGTTGAGCAAAGTCCTCCTCATTTTTTTTTTTTTTACCAGAGCACTGCTCAGCTCTGGCTGATGGGATGTGGGGGTGAACCTGGCACTTTGGAGCCTCAGGCATGAGAGTATCTTTGCATAACCATTATAGTATCTACCCACCACCCTCAAATTTCTTTTTAAGTACCTGAGAGACAAAGAGGAGATTGGGAAGGGAACAGAGAGGAGAGACACCCAGTCACAGCTCCCACCGTGCAGTTCCCTTTGCTCGTGTCCATGGTCCTCATGGTACATGAGCCTCTGCCTGGTTTAGGTGGGTACAGTACTAAAGCAGCTTTTCATGTTTTGCCAGACTCTAAGTGGGATAATTATGAATACAAATTCATGAAAGCAAATTTTCAGTAACTTAAGCTTTAAAGGCATGAAAAACCCTTAGAAACTGAGACTGGGTGGCTGGGTGGTGGTGGCACACCTGGTTGAGCATCCATGGCCTAAGACCCAGGTTCAATCCCCACTCCCCATCTGCAGAGGGAAAGATTCATGAGCAGTTAGCAAGGCTGTAGGTTTCATTCCTGTCTTCCACTCACTCATCTTACCATCTTAATTCTCTCAGTCCTTTAAAAAAAACAAAACAGGGAGTCGGGCGGTAGCACAGCGGGTTAAGCACAGGTGGCACAAAGTGCAAGGACCAAGATTAGGATCCTGGTTCAAGCCCCTGGCTCCCCACCTGCAGGAGAGTCGCTTCACAAGCGGCGAAGCAGGTTTGCAGGTATCTATCTTTCTCTTCCCTCTGTCTTCCTCTCCTCTCTCCATTTCTCTCTGTCCTATCCAACAACAATATCATCATCATCAACAACAATAACCACAACAATAAAAAACAAGGACAAGAAAAGGGAATAAATACATAAATAAGTATATATTAAAACAAACAAACAAAAACCAGGAAAATGACCCACAAAAACAGTGGATTCATCATGTAGCCACCAAGCCACAGTGATAACCTCAGTGGCAATTAAAAATAATAGACATGGAAAATTCAACTTAATTGTTTGGGACTCATAGAAAATATTCTTTTTTTAAACTTTTGAAAAAATTATCTTTATTTACTTATTGGATAGAGACAGCCAGAAATCGAGAAGGAAGAGGGTGATAGGGAGAAGGAGAAAAACAGAAAGTCACCTACAGCCCTGCTTCACTACTTGTGAAGCTTTCCCTCTGCAGGTGGGGACGGAGCTTGAACCCGGGTCCTTGCACACTACCGCCCAGCCCAGAAAATACTCTTTTTTTAAAAAAATTTTATTTTATTTAAAGAAAGGATAAATTAACAAAAACATAGGTTAGGAGGGGTATGATCCCACTCATCAACAGAAGTTGAGTAAGAAGATCTGAAAGGGAAACTAAAAGCAGGACCTGACCAAATTGTAAGTAGGGCACCAAAGTAAAAACTCTGTGGTGAGGGGTAGACATCCAGAAAATATTCTTATCTAACATTGTAATGCATGATTTATTTTATTAGTATCCTCAAGCACTTTCAGGATGACAATAATGAACTAATATGTTAATTGCTATTTCAATACAATTAATAAGGGAAATATGATCATGGACCATTATGGCTAACAAGCAAGCAACAGGAAAGATGCTAACTGAGTGAAAGGTTCTCTTAGCGAGCTCATAAATATGGGGGGGTATCTAATTGTTCTGCAATGTTCAGGAAAATGGCTGCTTTCCTCCCACTGGTAAGGAGTGTTCAGGGACATCCTGGGCCAGGCTCCAGTCAGCACACAGCACTCAGGCCCCAGCCCTCCCTCTGCTGTGCTGTCAAGGCTCAGCTCAGAGGGGAAGGAGCCACAGAAACACACCCACCATCTCCCCAGGAGAAACCCAGCTGCTCCCAGAATGCTGGAGATGCAAGCTAACTGCACTGTGCTCTGTTCCCTCTCTAGGTTCAAGAGTGACTGCATAATCAAGTACTGGGTGCCCCTGCTGGACATGTGGGTGGCACACAACTCAAGGAATGGAGCGAGAGCCCGCACATCGCTGGTCTTGGGCTGGGATGACCGCAGCTTTGTGGTCTCTTTTCAGTAAGACTGCAGCCCGGCCCTGTCTCCATATGATTCACCTGGGCGGGGGGCACAGCTCCGTCTCGGGGTCTATTTGCCACATGTGCTCTGACCACCACAAGGATAGCTGTGTGCTCTCAACTGTCCCCCAATGGTTGTGATTCAAGCAAACACATGCAGCTTCTAAGCCCTCTGCAGGTGGGGACCAGGGGTTTGAACCTGGGTCCTTGTGCATGGTAACATGTGCAGTTAACCACTGGCACCACCACCTGAGCCTCAACCCAATTTCTCCTCCAGCTGGAAGATTTCCTTGCCAACACGCAGCAAACTATCTGTCAGAGAGCTGGGCCTCTCACCACCCAATGAGCAGGACAGGCCTCCTGACTCACACAGTCCCACCAATAACAACCTGATGTTGATATTTACATGTTGATTTTGTTGTTGTTGTTGTTTCCTGTAGATAATTTCCCCCTGGAAGGGATAACTTTATTTTATTTTATTTATTATTTGTTTTTACTTTTTATTGGTGGGGGAAATACTCACAATATGTTTGTGTGAATTTTGTGCATTTTAACTTCTTTTCTGCCCGTCTCTTGGATTTCAGTTCAGTCGACAAAATGGAGCAATGGTACAATGAGCTTCATAGGTAGGTCCTTAGTTCAGGTATTTCAAATCTTTTTTATAAGACTTTATTTTATTAATTAGAAAGACAGGGGGAGAGAGAGAAAGAAACAGACATCACTCTGGTACACGTGCTTCCAGGGATTGAACTAGGGTCTCATGCTTGCATCCTTTTTCCTTTGTGTTACCTCCCAGGCCATGGTATTTCAAATCTTCAAGTTCTCAGAATGCAGAGTCCTAGCAGTCAATGATTTTCCCTCTTGTCCCCCTTCTCTCCACTCTGTGATGGGAGCTAACATCACCCTGGACCATGTATTCACCTGCCCAGACTTAAGGGCAGGTTTCTCTGAGGGGTGATTCTCAAAGCAAATGCACCTGCCAGCCCTACAGCCCAGGGAGGTTCTGGCCTGGACTCCAGGCAGGAAAGCTGTGAAGACACGATCTGGAGCCCTGCTCTCAGACACCTGACAATATATGTTTTCTAGGATTGGTCTCATTTTCCAGAAATACATTTGTATATCTCTTCATTAGATCTTGCTGAGTATGTTGATATCTTGAAAAAGGCATGCAAAATACTGAAGTGACTAGTCAAAACGTAAGTTGACTTGCACATAATCTAACAGATATTCTTCTGTTCTGGGTCACTGTGGACTTGATTAGGAACATTCAGAATGAGATTTTGGACTTCCAGAACACCCTCCGAAAGAAGGTGGAAGACATCATTGTAAGTGTTTCTAAGACTAGAACTTACACTCCAAGCTTCTGCCTTGGACAGAAAGAGGTCTAGAGATGAGGGAAGAATCCAGAATGTACCAGATAGAGAAGTGTATTTTTCTACAGACACACAGGTCTGTGTATACACAGAAAAGGAAGCAGGGACTATATGCAACAGTCCTTAGTGGTCACATGACTTAAATTTGGAAAGAACACTGCATCTGAAAAGTTAATGTTTTTTTTTTTTCAGATTGCCCTAATATCAATCCTTGATGTCTCTTGCACCAAATAATTTTCACGAGACAGCTTTTCTATTACCTTGGATTGTTTTCCCAATTCATTCTTGCATGTACAACGTGGTTTGCGTTGTTTCCTGTAGATAATTTATCCCTGGCCAGGGTTTTTTTTTTTTTTACTTTTTATTCATGAGGAGATTAATGGTTAACAGTAAACAGTAAACAGTTGTTGGCACATATGTATATTTTCTCGGTTTTCTGGAAAACTTTTCACTCCCAGCCCAGCTCCTCCTCCCCCATCATGCACCAGGATTGGAACAACCATTCGCCCTAGTCCATTACTTTGGTGCAGTACACCAAACCCAATTAAAGGATGGCTCTTCAAGTGAAGAGAAAATACTGACCTCAATTTTCTTTCCCTTTCCTTTCCTTTCCTTTCCTTTCCTTTCTTTTCCTTTTGTTTCCTTTCCTTTCTTTTCCTTTTTACCTTTCCTTTTGTTTCCTCTCTTTCTCTCTCTCTCTCTATCTATCTCTCTCTCTCTCTCCCTCCCTCCCTCCAGGGTTATTGCTGGGGCTCATTGATGCACTACAGATCCAGTGCTTTTATGGATATTTTTTTGATTTTTCCTTTTTTTTATAGGACAAAGAGAAGATGAGAGGGGAGGGGAAGATAGAGGAGAGAGAAAGAGACACTGCTGACCTGCTTCACCACTTGCGAAGTGACACCCATGCAGATCAGGAGCAGGGGCTCAAACCGAACCAGGATCCTTATGTAGGTCCTTGCAGTCTGTACTATGTACGCTTAACCTTGTGCACCATAACCCATCTCTCCCCTCTCAAGAGAGATAGAACCTGCAGAATCACTTCACCTCTCAGGAAGCCTCCCCACTACAGGTAGGGAGTGAGGGTTCAGCCCTGGGTTCTTGACTTGGTAAGGTGTGTGCCTAACCAGCTGCACCACCTCCTAGCCCGCTTTCTTTTCATTATTTCTTTTATTTATTTATTTTTTTGGATAATTTGAACAGCTGCATCATGTCAGGGTTGGCCTTCACTCTGCAGCATTGATGACATTTTCCTGCTTCTTCATACACCAGGCAATGCTTCTCTTCAAGGGGGTGGGGGGGAGCTGCTTTTTTTTCAAAGCATTTGAGTAGATAGTTGATATATTTGACATTTTAAATTATGAATTACTCACTCAACTGGGAGTTACCTGTGTGTATATCCTGAGACTAGAGAGCAAGCAAGAAGAAATCCACATATCCTTGTCAACACACTTCTGAACATGCACTGAAAACCCAAGGATTCACTCAAATCTACAGTGTCAACTCAACCACAGTCACCCCCAAGGGTCAACTAGCTTTGATCCTGGACACAGGGCTCTCTCTCTGGGGAAACAGAGCTGCTGGGAAATGTGTTCTTCCACTGCTCACTGCAAAGGCTTGTTGTGACCCTGCCTTCCTTCTCTTCCAGGATGCGAATTCCAGGCTGGAAGAAACCAGAAAGCCACCTGCAGGTGAGTGTCAGGGCAATCTGAGAAGAGGCTGACTGGAGTGAGACATTAACTGCAAAGACTCAGAGTAAATGGTTTCCAGCTTTGCTTCAATACCTTCTGACAGGGAAAAGTGCAGGCAACAGGCCTCCGTGCATTCAGTAGACAGTGACCAACTCACTGCTCTATAACAGGCTCTAGGGACAGTCCTTGCTTCTCTACTTCTTTCTCTGTGGCAGATTGGGCTGCTCTGTAGAGCTCTTCCTCATGAGGAATTCATGGCATTCCAGGCACAGGAATGAATAAGAGCATCTTCCTGTTTATTTTGTCAACTCTTTTCTTGGGCACAACTGAGGGCAAGATCTCCTGTCAGATTCAGGGACACAGAGACACAGAAACACAGTGACACAGAGACACAGAGACACCTCCTTCTTTGCACAGAGGTCCAGGAGAAGGCCCCTGTGTCACACTCAAAGTGAGGTGAGTCTCTTCATGGTCAGCCTGGACCTAGACTGAGGTTTCTCTCCATCTAGGTGGCAAACATCTGCAGGAGCATGAAGTGGGCCAAATGCCGGCCACTGAGGAGCTTCCACAGGAAGCACAGGAGTCCCCCAGCCTCGCATGTGAAGACCAGCAGGGGAGAGGGGACCCCCTGGGTGCCTGTGTATGCCTTGATCCAGGTCAGATCTTCCTTCCTGAAACATGACACTGTCTTCCTCATGACACTGAAAACCAATCCATGGGAGGGAGGGCAGGATTGGCATGTACCTAGAAGCCCCCAGAAACCATGCGCGTCTCCACTGAATCTGGTAGATGTGGAGCAACTCAGAGTTGCAGGAATGGACTGGACTCTATTCTGAGCTTGTATTGGAGAAGCCTTGGGATTCCTGTTACAGTGAAACTCTCAATTCCACCCCCAGAGCAGTCTCATTTCCCAAGTTGTCTTCAGGCCCAGATCAGCATGACACTAGACTGAAAGTCTGTGTGTTATCAGGTGTCTTTAAAATGGTCCTTCTATCCAGTCCCTCCCCTTGCCTCAATATAATGCTAAAACTCTCCCACCAATCTTTGTGCCTTAAAGAAAAGTGCTAGCTGGCATTTATTTGGATCAGAATAGAATGGGTTAAGATTTTTTTATTATGATAATTCTAATTCAGAAGTACTGACTTACATTTTCAAGGTTGTATTCATACCCCATCAACCCTAAGGTATTCATAAAACAAATCTAGCCTAAACATTGAAGACAGAACATTGAAAATAATTTTTAATATTTATTTATTTCCTTTTGTTGTCCTTGTTTTATTGTTGTAGTTATTATATATGTTGTTGTTGTTGCATAGTACAGAGAGAAATGGATAGAGGACAGGAAGACAGAGAGGGGGAGAGAAAGATAGACACCTGCAGACCTGCTTCACCACCTGTGAAGCGACTCCCCTGCAGGTTGGGAGCTGGGCTCAAACTGATCGTTAATCTGGTTCTTGTGTTTTGCAACACGTGTGTTTAACCCACTGTGCTACCGCCCAACTCCCGAAGACATATCAATTTAATAAGCTAGCCTGTTTATTCATCCCACTCAGCCCCCACAGATAGAGAATCTCTCTTGTTTGGTCACTGAGGGATCATGAGCTTTTTCTCCAAATAATGTCCAGCACAGAAGGACCAAGCCTGACAGGGTGACACAGGACTCTGTTTCTCTGCTTCTGCCTGTGCTCACCCTCAGAGGACTCTCTGGGTGTAGAGTGAGTGTAAGGAGATGTGGCATTCTTCCTCAAGGCGTTCTCTCTGCTGAGACTCCATATTGAATTTATCTGGATTCCAGTTACAAATATTAAGTTCAGTAAAACATAAGGTCACATACCTCAACTCCTCATTAAACATTTCCCTGCTGATATGCGGGAATCGTCTCCTCGACTTAAGACTGGGTTTGCTCTCCCATCTCTCCCTCTACCATGGTTTCAGTGAGCAAGTGGACCATCGGCCCCTTGGTTCTCCAAGCCCTTCATCCTCTCACTGCCTCTGCTTTGCTCCCTGGGGCTCTTCTTTTGTCCATTGCTAAACCCACTGCTTTGTTCACAGGTCTCTGCACTGGGGGTGACTCTACCTGGACCCTGGGCAGCTCTGTTGACAGAGACAAGAACAAGAGTCTGTCAGTGGCTGTGGAGCAGAGGAGTGAGGACAACACTACCTTCCGTGACATGGAAAGCACCAGGCAGTGCTCCATGTTCATTCATCGGCACAGGGCTCCGACACGGCCACCTGTATTGACCCAGACTGTCCCGGAGCCTAACACTGAGTTTCTGATGGGCTCTGGGGACAGGGCCGCCCACAATGCACCAGTCTACAACACTGCTCTGGCCCTTTCCAGGACCCATTATCCCATTAATAATGTCATATATTGGTATATAGTCATTTGTTGTATTTTTCTGTTTACTGATATAATAAAATTTATCCTATAATTCTGTACTTATATGACCTCTATTTTTTGTTCAAGGCTCACATAAGTCCCTTGCTGAGGCCTCACCTGGGCAGTTCTGGAATCAGCCGAGGTCATGTGTGTCTCTGCTTAAATTTTATGAACTTCAGTGTAAATTTGGTTGTGTTCTCAGTCTGTCTTGTACATGCGTGTTAGCAAGCATCTCTTTCCTTATGATGTCAGAATTTTTGGAAGCCTGTTCCATACATACCCAATTTCACATTTCTGAATGATAGGCTCATGTCTTTTAGAGCTTACTAATGCCTGGGATTATTATTATTATTATTATTTTTTTATTGTTGTAGTTTCTGTTGTTGATATCATCGTTGTCATTGGATAAGACAGAGAGAAATGGAGAGAGGCTGCAGGGGGGTCACTTCACAGGTGGTGAAGCAGGTCTGCAGGTGTCTATCTTTCTCTCTCCCTCTGTCTTCCCCTCCTCTCTCCATTTCTCTCTGTCCTATCTAACAATGATGACATCAATGACAACAACAATAATAACTACAACAATAAAAAGCAAGGGCAGAAAGGGAAAATAAACCCACATGTGCATACATTATAAAGGACTAAAACCTTTTCAGTGAGTGGAAAGAAGGCCCCTTCAATAGCTGAGGCTGGGTAGTCAATTGCAGAAAAATGAAACTTCACCACCCTTTAATACCATATGCCAAATTAACTCAAAATGGGTCAAAGATCTGGCTATTGGAACTGAGAATAAAAAATATAAAGAAAGCATTGGTGGAAAACATCCACAGTTTAACATCAGGCTCTATTTGGAGACTCATTTCTATGAGTAAGCAAAACTAAAACAAGGTTAAATTACTGGGACTACAACAAATTTAACAGCTTCTACAAACTTAACAGCTTCTTCTAAAATAAACACACACACACACACACACACACACACACACACACACACACACACAAAGGTAACACAGCATTTGGCAGAAGATACCTGGATGTCACATAACTGACAAGAGATGGATAACAAATGATAATAAATAAATCATATGACTCAACAATAACAACAACAAACTCATTATTAAATCACTAATAAAAATAGAAAAAAACAATCAACATTCCTCCCTCAACAAGTGTACAGAGAACATGTTTTCTTTAGTATTTGTGTTAAGCTAGCTAGACTAAACTCTTTTCTAAATATACTACAGATTGGATGTGGAGCTTCAGAAAGTTACTAAGAAGGCACCTAGCAGATAGTGTGCTTCTTTGTTTTTACAGATTTTTATCTTGTTTTTTTAAATTAGTGATTTAATAATGATTAACAAGATTGTGGGATAAGAGAAGCACAATCCCATACAATTCCAATCACCAGAGTTCCCTATACCCTCCCCTCCACTGGAAGGTTCCCTAATCTTTATCCCTCTGTGAGATTGGACCAAAGATTTCTTTTTTTTTGCCTCCAGGATTACAGCTGGGGCTTGGTGCCTGCACTACAGTCCACTGCTCCTGGAGGTCATTATTTTCCATTCTTTTGTCCTTGTTGTTATTGCTGTTGTTATTATTGCCATTCCTATTGTTGTTGGATAGGACAGAGAGAAATCCAGAGAGGATGGGACGTCAGAGGTGGGGAGAGAAAGACAGATACCTGCAGACCTGCTTCACCACTTATGAAGTGCCCACCCTGCAGTTGGGGAACTGGGAGCTCAAACTGGGATCCTTACTCCAATCCTGGAGCTTTGTGCCATGTGTGCTTAACCTGCTGCCCTAACACCCAGCCCCTGGACCAAAGATTTTATGGGGTGCAGAAAGTAGAGTTGTGACTTCTGTAATTGCTTCTCCACTGGACATGGGCATTGACAGGTGGGTCCATACCCCCAACCTGTTTCTGTCTTTCCCTAGTGAGGCAGCAGGGCTCTGTGGAGGTAAGAGCCATATCTTTTTTTCAGTCTCCTATGATTTCACATGAAAAATGTTGATTTTTTTTAAACCTCTGGGGTTATTGCTGGGGCTCAGTGCCTCCACTGCTCCTGGAGGCTATTTTCCCTTTTGTTGCTTATCATTGTTGTTATTAACACTGTTGTTATTGTTGTTGGATAAGACAGAGAGAATTTGAAAGAGGACAGGAAGACAGAGACAGGGAAAGAGAGAGAGAGACACCTACAATCCTAATTTTCCTCTTGTGAAGTGATCCCCCTGCAGGTGGGGAGCAAGGGTCTCCTATTGGGACTCTTAGGCCAGTCTTTGAGATTTGCACCCTGTGTGCTTAAACCACTGCACTACCGCCAGGCCCTCGTTTTTTTTCCTTTTATAATATACTTGTTAAATTTTTTTACAAGATGCTTTCAAATTCTTTTTTCAATTTTATTTATTTATTTTCCCTTTTGCTGCCCTTGTTGTTTCAAATTCTTCATAACAGCTGACTCTATCTTTTCAAATAGTCTCTGAGTTAAGAATTTTCATCCTCCTAAGGGAGGCTGGACAACATACTCTATGTTCCACCTGAGGAAGTTGGATACTGAAATTGGGGCAGCTTGGAACATTCCTACTCATGACCATAGAATGTGAACTCAGATCTATAGGGATACAGAGGTCACATAGGCTCCTAAGCTGATTATGGGCATTGAATCAGATCAAATTTATGGGGCTTACAGTCAACAATATTTATATACCTTTCCCATATTTGGGAGCTACTCTCTTCCCTGATCCAGCTTTATGGTCCTTTTTCCAGCCATGATATCATCTTCAGGATCTTCCCCCATAATCTACCTCTTGAATTACTACTGACTTTTATAATCAATCTGAAATTTAATTTTAGATCTACTAGCGGGTGACATTTCTTTTTAGAAAACTTAGTTGAAGAGTTAGATGAGAATACAGAAATGACTATTTATATTTATTAAAATTAGGCACCAAGAATGATCATGGGAATGTCAGGCTCAAAGACATGTCATTAACTCATTAACTCATCATATCTCTGCACATATTTGCAGGGATTTTTACATGAACTGTCTGTCACAAGGAGATAGTTAAATCCCTGATTTGTGCAGAATGTAGGGAAGAGATCTGGCAGGAAGGAGATAACACACCCCATATTGTTAAAGAGATTACCAAAAATTAACAAAAACCATGCACTTGAATTAAGTGAGGAAGAGAAGAAGCAACAATCTACATGAGAGGCAAATAGTTAAAAGCCCTCAAAGATCTACTGTTTAACGTTATATTTTAAAGCACTGACATGATGGGGGAAAGAAATCATTTAGGTTTTTCAATGAATTTGTATTTTTTTCAGGTAAATAAAGTGTTTTTATTTCTATGGAGGTGCTAAAATCATTGAGAAAACAATATAAAATTGAAACCAATAATCAATGCTATAGTCTATATAATTCTTAGCGAGATTTTTTTTAGCTGAATTATCTAATTCATTCTTATTCTTTGTGTTCATCTGGAAGTGTTATTACTATTTATTAGTATTCTGGACATTTCTCATAGATGTCCCAGTTTTGTCCTTCTGACCAAGTAGTTATGATCTCACTGAAAACATGTTTACTTATGGCAGCTGCAGCTGATCTCGACCAAGGGAGAAAAGCTTCAACTAAGTATGAACAGGTAATGTGCAACTTAAAAGGAAATGCATGAATTTGATGTTTTACTCGGTGTTTTTGCCTTTTCTGGTGCAGTTCTTTTTATTCTCCTTAGAGAATCATTTCCTCCATTCCATAAACATACAAATGTTTGTAACAGTGTTTCCATCTTATAAATAAATACATTAAAATAATAATAATAAAGAAATTACAATCAATTTGTTTTTTAAAAAACACTGAAAAAACGAGTCTAACATGTTAAGAAAATAATTCTTGGATGGGGTCATTTGCATTTTTGGTGCTAAGTTTGCTGAGCTCTTTATATATTTTGGTGATTAGTTTCTTGTCTGATGTCTGGCATGTGAAGATCTTCTCCCATTCTGTGAGGGGTCTCTCTGTTTGTTTAATAGTTTCTTTGGATGTGCAGAAGCTTTTCAATTTGATGTAGTCCCATTGGTTTGTTTCTGCTTTATTCTTCCTTGCAATTGGGTTTGATTCATCAAAGATGTCCTTGAGGTGTAGGTGGGAAAGTGTTTTACCAATGTTTTCCTCTAAGTATTTGATTGTTTCTGGTCTGACATCTAGGTCTTTGATCCATTTGGAGTTGATTTTTGTTTCTGGACAACCCTTCAGCTTCATTACTCGGGTGAGACCTTTCCTTTTATAGTACACTCTAATTTCATCTCAGGTAGTTCACTTTCTAACAGAGTCCCATAACCTAGATATACACCAGTTTCTGTGAGAGAGAGCTTATGTGCACACATATCCGTAAACTACTGCAAAATATATACCTGAAAGCAGTAGTACACTAGAGTTTGCAGTGAGTACCTCCCTAACACTTCCTCTCCACTATTCCAAGCTTGGGATCCATGATTGCTCAAAAAATTGTTTGGCTTCGTATGTTAACTCTCTTTTCAATCACCAGGTTCCAGATGCCACCAGGATGCTGGCCAGGCTTCCCTGGATTGAAGACCCCACCATTGTGTCCTGGAGCTCAGCTTCCCCAGAGACACACCTTACTAGGGAAAGAGAGAGGCAGACTGGGAGTATGGACCAACCAGTCAACGCCCATGTTCAGCAGGGAAGCAATTACAGAAGCCAGACCTTCTACCTTCTGCAACCCTCAAGGACCCTGGGTCCATGCTCCCAGAGGGCTAGAGAATGGGAAAGCTATCATGGGTGTGGGTGGGTTATGGAGATTGGGTGGTGGGAATTGTGTGGAGTTGTACCCCTCCTACCTTATGTTTTTGTTCATTAATCCTTTCTTAAATAAAAAAAAGAAAATGATTCACCAAGTACAAGTGGGATTCAACCCTGAGAAACAGGAATGGAACAGTATCTGAAAGCCAATCAATAAAATCTATCATACCAGAAAGACAGAAAGAGAGAAGAGAAGGAAAAGAAAAAATCACACTGTCATATCAACTAATGGTGAAAAATAATTTGACATGATCCATTAGCCATTTATAATAAAGACACTCCAGAAATTGAGAAAAGAAGGACATTTACTCAACCTAGTAAACACCATTAAGACAAACCCACTGCTAACATCATTCTCAATGGGGAAAACCAAACAAGGATGTCCACTACTTATTCACTATAGTCACTGAGGTCCTCACCACTGCAACCAGACAAGAAAGAGATATCAAATATATGCAAATTAGAAAGAAAAATTAAACTAGCACTATTTGCTAATGACTGATAACATATCTGGAGAACCTCAAGGCTCGACGGACAAATTACTGAAGTATTTAATAAATTTCATAAAGTAACAGGATATAAAGTCAATACTCATAAGTCTGTGGCATTTCTGTATACAAAAATGTTAGAAGAGAGTAAAATAAAAGACTCAATTACATTTACAATCAAAACCAAAAACATAAAATACCTTGGGATGGTCTCACAAAGGAGGTTAAAAAAATAAACCACACAAACACATAAAGGAAAACTATTGGGCACTGTTAAAAGAAATAGAGAAAGACACACAAGAATTAAAGAACATTCCTTGTCCCTGTATTGGAAGAATAAACAATATTAAATGGTCTTTCTACCAAAAGTAATCTACAATTACAATGCAACCCCTATCAAGACTCATTGACATATTTCAAGAAAATTGAACAACTTGTCTAAAAGTTTTGTATGTAATCATATTTTTGAATGCATGGTAATATTCCATGCAATATATATAAATCCTATAACGCCATACAGGCATGTATCCAAAGTACACTCAAACACTAATGTGAAGGGACACAGACACTCTTATGTTCATAGCTGCATTATTCACAATAGTCAAAGAGTGGAAGCAGCCTAAATGCCCATCATCAGAAGACTGGCTAAAGAAGTTAGGGGATATATATTCAATGGAATACTACTCGGCAATCAAAAAGATGATATTGTGTCTTTCAGGACAAAATGGATAGAACTGGAGATGATTTTGTTTATAGATATAAATAAAGGCATTAAAGACAACTCTAAGATGGTTTCACTAATGTGGAATATAGAGAACTGAAACATATCAACTTGAAAAAACAGATTCAAGCAAAGTGTAAAACTCTAGTGAGAACTCTAGTGGTCATCTTTGGGTAGTGGAGTGGTTGGGATTCAGGACTCGTGGTGGGTGTGAAATGGCACTATACACTGGAATTTTACAATCTAATCATAAAATTTAAAAACACAGGGAGTTGGGTGGTAGCGCAGCGGGTTAAGCACAGGTGGCGCTAAGCACAAGGACCAGCAGAAGGAACCTGGTTTGAGCCCCCGGCTCTCCACCTGCAGGGGAGTCACTTCACAGGCGGTGAAGCAGGTCTGCAGGTGTCTGTCTTTCTCTCCCTCTCTCTGTCTTCCCCTCCTCTCTCCATTTCTCTCCATCCTATCCAACAACAACATCAACAAAACAACAAAACAACAAGGGCAACAAAATTAAATAATTAATTAATTTAAAAAATTAAAAAAAATTAAAAACAACAATCAGATAAAAATGAAATAAAAAGTGAAGAAAGAGGACTGGAGATGTATTCCATCAGGCAGGACAAGAATCTTGCCATGCATGTGGTCCACATTCAAGTTCTAGTACCATAGTGAGGGACCACAGCACCAGAGCAAGTTTCAGAGAGTGGTCTTTCTCTCTTTCTTCCTTTCTTTCTTCCTTTCTTTCTTTCTTTCTTTCTTTCTTTCTTTCTTTCTTTCTTTCTTTCTCTTTCTTTATTCCTTGCTTCCTTTCTCCCTCTCTCCCTCTCTCTACCTCTCTCTTCCCTTTCTCTCTATTGTTATTACTATTGGAAATTTTGGTAAAGTCCGAGAAAGATCCAGAGAAGAGGGGAAGACAGAGATGGAAGAGAAAGACACCTGTAGACCTAATTCACCACCGGTCAAGCGAACCCCCTGCAGGTGGGGAGCCAGGTGCTGGAACCTGGAGCCTTATGCCAGTCCTTGCGCTTCGTCCCTTGTGTGCTTAACCAGCTGCAAAACCACCCAGGTCCCTCATTCTTCCTTTCTTTCATCTTTGTTTGTTGGATAGAAATAGCCAGAAATTGAAAGGGGGAGATACAGAGGGAGAGAGACAGAGAGACACCTGCAGCCCTGCTTCACCACTCGTGATGCTTGTCCCCCACCCCTTCAGACGGGACCTGGTGGTGACCCCGGGTCCTTGCACATTGTAACATATGTGCCACCATCTGGCCCCAGCAGTGGTGTTTCAGTCTATCACTATATGAATGGACAAAACCAGCCAGAGTGAGGAGACATGCTAGAAGCCTGAGGTCCTCCCCACCCTGCCAAACAAAAGGAGAGGAAGAGGAAACTAAAACTCTTGGAGCAGCAAAACTTCCTGAGATGGGGACGAGGAATGTTCCCATTCAAACCAGGAGGTGCAGGAAGTTGTGGGAGTTGAGCTGATGAAAAGGACTGTTGAAGAGGTCAGGCAACAGCACCAAGGCCTCCACTGGCAGGAAGCAGTGCACAGCAGGAACATGTAAGGAGGCTGAGCAGTCAGTCTTCATGGCCTAGTTTATCAGATCAAAGCACAAGGAAAACTCAGAAACTTCAAAGATGGTGTCCCAAAGAAGAAGCTGTTGAGTAAAACCCTTGAAGATCACCTGAAACTTAAATAAAAAAAACAGGGCACTGAGTCTATTCTGCAACACAGACTGTAGTGAACATGAACATCCACATTAAAAGAGGTCTGAACAGCAGAAGCAGCAACAGGCGGGTGGAAAAACTCGCCAGCCAGGGAAGAGACCAGGGGTTGCTCCGTGGATGTCTAGGAGACAAGCAAGAGGACCGAGTTTAACTGAATTTGGAGCTGTTCCTACATGGGATTTGAAAGGGTCACCTGTCCCCTAGTTAATCCACACTTGGGTACATTAAGCATGAGTGTGACAGACACTCTTCCAAGACTTCATGCAAAGTCTCCGTACAGGTCCAGAGGTATGGTGTTCACATGAATCTTCACTGAGACTGGCCGTCCAGCTGGTGAGTGAGTCAACCCTGGGGGCTTTTTGAAATTATTTATTGTTCCTCATTATCACTGTCCTTTGCCCTTGGTTTTAATCAAGTATCAAGGAAACTAGATTCATTAACACTAGAATGTGTACAATGAGAGGAAAGGCTATGTAACTAAAAAGACTACTAATCACATTCTAGAAACAATTTTATTTTTCATTTTCTACTGCAATTCACGTCTAGACCATCCCCCAACAGCACTGTTGTTTTATCTGATGTCTGCACACTGTCTTCTATATAGTGTCTACTAGGATATGTGGGGTGACTTGTTACTGTTTACCTGTTTGCTTTAGATTTAAAGATTCTTTTAACTTCTTTATCTCAACATCATTTTTTTTTAGTTTTGTTGTTGTTATTGTTTGTTTTTTTCGTCACCAGGGTTATTGCTGGGGATTGGTGCCTCCACAAGGAATCCATCATACTTTATATATTACTTTGCTTTTGTTGCTTAAGATGGCATCTTTAATCTATTTCCAAACCTACAAAATTATGCTACTACATTATTTTGATAATTGAATACAAAATTCTACCATTTTCAGATTTTCTTTTTCCACCAGGGTTATCATTTGGGCTTTGGTGTTTCCACAATGAATCCACTGACCCTAGTGACCATTCATTTTTCCTTCCCTTTTTTTTTTTTGGTTTTTGTTTCCTTCATATTTGACAGAACAGAAAGAAACTGACAGGGGTTGGGGAGAAAGAAGGAGAGAGACAGAGACATGCCTGCATCCTGGCTTCACTGCTCATGAAGCTTCTTCCCTGCAGATGGAGGCCAAGGGCTTGAACCTGGGTCCTTGCCCATGTCAATATGTGCACTCAATTGGGAGTGCCACTGCCTGAACACAGATGATTCAAGTTTTGAAATGTTTTTATTAGTGGCTTAATATTTATTTACAAAATTATGAGAAAACAGAAGTCCAATTCCATTCTTTCTCTGCACCTTCACTGGGAACTGATGTGGTTCTCCCAAGGTTAAAGATATGAGTTGACTTATTCCTTCTGTAAATAGTCATCTTTAAGTCACCTTCCCATAACATTTCTCCTCCCTCTGGGAGTATGGACCAGAATTCCTTTTGGGGTGCAGAAGGTAAGAATTCTGCCTTCCGGGAGTCGGGCTGTAGCGCAGTGGGTTAAGCGCAGGTGGCACAAAGCACAAGGACCAGCATAGGGGTCCCGGTTCGATCCCCAGCTCCCCACCTGCAGGGGAGTCACTTCACAGGCGGTGAAGCAGGTCTGCAAGTGTCTATCTTTCTCTCCTCCTCTCTGTCTTCCCCTCCTCTCTCCATTTCTCTCTGTCCTATCCAACAATGACAACAACAATAATAACTACAACAATAAAACAACAAGGGCAACAAAAGGGAATAAATAAATGAAATAAATTAAAAATAAATTTAAAAAAAGAATTCTGCCTTCCATAACTGCTTCTCCTCTTAACATGGGAGTTGGCATGTTGATCCATACACCCAGCCCATTTGTGACTTTCCTTTGTGGCACTCAGTTTTTTAAAAAAGATATATATATATATATATATATATTAAAAATTTATTATCTTTATTTATTGGACATAGACATCCAGACATTGAGAGGAAAGGGAAGTTAGAGAGGAAGAGAGATAGAGAGACACCTGCAGCACTGTTTTACCTTTTGCAAAGCTTTCCCCCTGCATCTGGGGGTTAGGGACCTCAACCCGGGTCCTTCAGCATTGTAACATGTGTGCTCAAAAGGTGTGCTACCACCCAGCCCCAGATACACTTATTTCTAACACACACACACACACACACACACACACACACACACACACACACCAGACCTGGGAATTTTATGCATCTATGTTCTGTGCTCTGCTTATGAGTTATCTTCCTGGAACTTAACAATTTTTCTTTCAGCTTTTATTTATTGAGTAATGAGAAATTATAGGAGAGTGAGAACCAGACATCACTCTGGTACATGTGCTGCCAGGGATGCAACTTAGGACCTCATGCTTGAGAGTCCAATGCCTTATCCACTGCACCACCTCCCAGTCCACAGAACTTAACATTTTTTAAACCAGTTTCTTATTTGTCTATTTTTCTCTGAAGTACCAGGTTTTGTGTATTGAATTTTGGAGCAAAGGCCCAGTGATTTCCTTGGGACAAGTTTTTTAACGTATATTCTTATTCAAAGAGTCTATGTATTTTCTTTTTTTTTTACAACTCTTTATTAATAAGTTACTTCTTTGTTTAATAGGGCCAGAAAAATCAATATGGAAAGAGACATTGAGAGAGAACAGGAGATAGATATAGAGTTAGAGATAGATACATAGATAGATAGATAGATAGATAGATAGATAGATAGATAGATAGAGATCCATCTCCTGCCCTGCTTTACCACTTGTAAAACTTTTTCCTACAGGTGGAGACTGGAGTCCTGGCCAGGGGTCCTTGCACATGTCATGTCTATGCTCAATCAGGGGTGCCACTGTCCAGCTCCCAAGCTCATGTGATTTTTTCAGTTTAACAATCATTTGAGAACATTTTCTCCTGAAAGTGTGCATCAATTTGCAACCAACTCAGCAATGCTGGTAAGAATGTCACTTCCCCAGCCTCACTGACACTGAATAGAATCACTGATTTCAAAAACTAACTAACCTGTGAGTCAAACAGTATTAAGTTGTAATTTTGTATAAGGGACAGGCCAGAGCACCATTCACTCCAGGACAGGACATGCTGCAGTGGGTAGGAAGCTAAGTCATCAAGCAGACACTGTGCTGTGCTCCTACTCATTTGTGAACCTTCAGGTCCTACCAGTATAGTACACATTAGACTTACTGATCCAATGAGCCTCAGAATACAGGTGGCTTTACACTACTGAGAAAATATTAATAAGCCTATGAATGCCTACTTGGCACATGCCAGTCACCAGATTTTTGATGTACCTTTCTAAGTCAGAATCTACAGAAAGTCTAAGAGGTGAGTGCAATCAACTTCAATGTCAGCAAGAGCAGCTCTGCCAATTACATGAACGCAATCTGTAATTAGCTAGTGGTCACATTTCTTCAGTGTCTGATTAGTTAAAAACATATCTCTAGCTGCAAATTCAACTGTAAATTGGAATGACAGTGATAATAGCTGTATCACAAGATTAAAGTCAGGACCACCTTACTGATTGGACAGTGGCAATCATAACAAAAACCATACTTTAATTTTAGTTAAAGAGTAAAGGCCAGGCCAGGTGGTGGTTCACCAGCTTAATCCCACATAGTACAAAGTGCAAGGACCTGCGCTAGGATCCCAGTTCAAGCCACTGGCTCCCCTCCTGCAGAGGGGTTGCTTCACAAGCAGCAAAGCAGGTCTGCAGGTATCTATCTTTCTCTCCTTCTCTCTATCTCCCCCTCCTCTCTCAATTTCTCTCTGTCTTGCCTAATAAAATAGAAAAAATGCCCGCAGTAGCAGTAGATTCATGGTGCAGGCACTGAGCCCCAGAAACAACTCTGGAGGAAAAAAAAATAGTAAGAGCCAAATGAAACACAAGTGCAAATAGTATATAAATACAATTATTATTCATCTCCAAACATGAGTTTTAAATTGAAAATTCATTTTAAATTCAGACATTTTATATTTTTAAATTGAGCACTCGTTATAAAAATACCATGTAAGCATACCCATATCCTTGCAAGGAAGACCTTAAAACTAGAAAATAGGGGGCTAGGCAGTATCAGTGCAGTGGGTTAAGTGCACATGGCATGAAACACAAGGACCTGCATAAGGATCCAAAAAAGTTCAAGCCCCTGGCTCCCCACCTCTAGGGGAGTCGCTTCACAGGCAGTGAAGCAGGTCTGTAGGTGTCATACTTTCTCTCCCCCTCTCTGTCTTCCCCTTCTCTCTCGACTTCTCTCTGCCCTGTCCAGCAGCAACAACAGCAATGGCAACAATAAAAATAACAACAACAATGGCATCAACAAAGGCAGCAAAAATGTGGGGAATGGTCTCCAGAAGCAGTGGATTCGCAATGCAGGTACCGAGCACCAGCAATAACCCGAGATATATATATATATAATCTCCAGGGTTATTGAAATACACAACTTTAGGATGAAATAGACAACTTTAGGATGCAGGAAAGATGAAAGATTTGGAGCAATCCAAAGATGTCCTTGTGGGTGGTGAAAGAAATCTTGTTGTGTAAGCTCTCTAGAAAGAGTGTATCTCATTCATACGGGCACAAGGAAGCCTCTCAAAACCAGACTCACAGTAACACCTAAGGCAGCATTCCTTCTTTAATTATCTGAGTGCTGAAGACAAGGCAGTTCAAGTCAGAAAGCAGCAGATACATAGACTCAGGTTTCCTAAATAACCTGTAGGTGAAATCACTGGGGTTCATGGGGGTGGGAGTTAGAAGAGCTGAGTTCTATGGACTGCAAAGACTAGAGACAAACAAAACAGTGAAATAACCTCAGAGGTCAAACTCATGCAGTTGAATGAGAAGATAACTGTATCTGTACTGTTGGATTTAAAATGTCTTCTCTCTGAAAGAAAGGCAAGGATACTAGGCATTGATTTTTTTTTTTTAATTGTCTAACACTGCCCTCCAGCGGCAGCTCCTCTCTTAGCACTGGGGAGAAAAAAGTCCTAAACTGAACAACCTTACTCTTGGCCAATAGCCAAACAGCCAACAGCCCCAAATTCCACAATTATTATGGTTTTCCGTAAGGTACATCTTATAGGTCTATGGATTTTTGTGCATCTGTGTATGTAACCTATAACCCAATCCAATAGCCCCAAATTCCACAATTATTTTGGTTTTTCTTACCATGGAAAATTTATATACATCTTTGTGTGTGTGTGTGTGTGTGTGTGTGTGTGTGTGTGTGTGTGTGTGTGTGTGTGTAAAAGTCATCTTATTAAAACATGTCATCCATTTCACAAATAAGGATGGATTTTTTTTAGAACAAAACTAGGTCACAAAGGGTTAGAGCATTGACAAACTGAAAGCTACCAATGCATCAGCAGCCCCTGGTCTACTTACTGTGTCTTTGGTGCACATGTTTGATCTCAGCAAGACCTACGGACATCTATGGGGCCCCAGGGGGGAAACTAGCAGATGTATTCTACTAATGAAAGCTAACAGCTGCTGAATCAGGCAGAATATCCCCAACAAGGAGAGTGGACTGGCAAGAGGATCCCCAGGGAACAACTGACCATCAATAGAAGCCTAGAAGGCAGGATAGCAGTTGAAATTCATTGACTCCTGACCCAGCAAACTCTGGAGACTTTCAAGTTTTTCTGGCTGTTTTCTTCTCTTAGTGAATTTGCCCAATAAAGAAATCTCCAGACTGTACACAGTTTAAACTGATATCACATATTTAGACAAATACAAAGTATGGAGAGATATATCTACACCATTGACCACCATATTTACAACATCTGTTTATAATCTTTAAAGACCATTTGATGAATGTTTGTATGTGTGTGTACAAGTACCTAACTTACCTATAACCTTAGCCAGATAGATCAAAACCGATTGGCCCTGTCAGTATCTAAGATTCTGTTATTAGCAGACAACCTTAAACAGCAGAAAGCATAGTGAGGTCGAGTATGTTACAGTAAATCCCAATCACTGGGATTTCAAAGAAAAACCAGCTCAGCTAAATCAACACTACCTGAGCCACCAGGCCACTATGCACTGCTGCTGACTTGTTACCATGGATTGTCTCCACAGACACCAAGTCTGAGATGTCAACCTCCCATCTCCTCTTATGGTGAGATCTTTCCTCACACATGAGACCACCTAGTTCCATTTCCACAGCACGTTTTCTAACAAAGTTACAGAGTAGACATAGGCTGGGGCCTAGGATGCTGGGCACAGGTGTACATGTCTCCCTAAGTAATGGGCAATTACATGCCTCAGACAAGAGTCCTTCATAGTCCTTCCCAATTAGACTCAGACCTCACAAGCCTGGAATTCTAGTGGAAAGGCCTAAAGAAGGCATCACACGTACTTGAGGGTTCTTATTCATTAAATGTTTTGTCCTGCTTCCCATCTTTCTGACTTTCAGTCACCAAGTTCCAGGTGCTACTATATTACCCTCCTGACTTTCCTGGGCAGACAACCTCACCAACATGACCCAGAATACACCTCTCCAGAACCCTGCAACGCCAGGGAAAGATAAATACAGACTAGGGGTACGGATCAACCTACCAATATCTATGTCCAGTGGAGAAGCAATTACAGATGCCAGAACTCCCATCTTCTGCACCCCATAATGATCTTTGGTCCAGACTCCCAGAGGGATTTATGGGAGCGGAAGTGAACCAGAGGGCTCTGTACCACTATTCCACCAGGATCAAAACTTTTTGTCACCAGGAAGCTTGTTTTTATAGCATCAATGAAAGGGAAGTGAATTTGGAAAACACCAAAGGAAGCTTTGCACAGTTTTACTTATCTGAGATAGAAGGGGGGGAAAGACTCCTGGAAGTAGTAATAGATGCCAGGGGGTGAACTAGAAAGGGGTAAATGCAGGACCACTATAAAAATTGGGGACAGGAATATATATATATGTCCCCAATTTATATATATATATATATATATATATACACACACACACATACAGATAGATTAGTTATAGAATCAGCCTATATTGGTGATCTTGGGAGAACTTTTCTCTCAGATAAGTGAAACTGTGCATATTTTCCTCTGGTGTTTTGCACATTAGCTTCCCTCTCATTGAAGTTATAAAAACAAGATTCCTGGTGACAAACACTCCCAACATCACCCAGGTGAAATGGAGGAGTCAGGACACTGAATTGTGGTGGTGAGAACTGTGTGGAACTGTACCCCTATTATCTAACATTTTTGTGAATGAATATTAACTCTCTAACAAAAATTAAAAATACATTTTAAAAGTAAGTAAGAAAGATGAGAACTGTCTGGCAGTTAGTATGTTGAAGTGTTATAAAATGAGGTAAAAGCTAGAAAAGAGGTAGGAAAGACCCTTCAGGAACAGCAAGATGGCCGAGCCAGGCAGTTAACTGCTTTGCCCTGTGCACCACCTGGGCTCAGGTCTGGGTCTCACCACACTGTAGAAGACGGCAGTGCTGAGAGCTTCCCCCTCGCTCTGTCCTTATCTGAGAGAGAGAAAAAAAAAATAACAGCCTTGGAGGAGTGAAGCCCTAGGCATGATAAACATAGAGATATTATGGAAGAAAGAGAGAGAGAAAGAAAGAGTGGTACTTCCTTGAGTACCTTTGTATCCACAGGCCAACAACCTAGTTGGTGGAAGCAACAATTTCCTACACAGAGTTCATCCTAATATTTAGTTGTATTGATACCTCTTCAATATAACACATTTAATTGTCATATGAAGTCTGATTTTATAAAATTTTAAATGCATTTATTTCTTCATTTTTGCCGCATGGGTTTTCTATGGGGGTTGGTGTCTGTGTGATACATTTAACGCTCCCAGAGGCCAGGTTTCCTTTCATTGTTTTTTACTAATTATCTTTTTATGACAGAGACAGAAAGAAATAGGCTGAGAGAGTGTGAGATAGAAGGTACAGGGAAGGAGAAACAGAACTTTTCAGGCCTGAGAGTGAGGCCGCTTCCACTGGGAAGGACACAAGGGACGAGGCCTGCCTGCTGCCAGCCTGCTGTGTGTGTCTGTTTGTCTGTCTGTGTGTGTCTCACACCTGGGCAGTCACCCACCACAGTGCACAAATTGCCCTTGGTTTGGGCAAACAGAGGGCTCAGTGCAAAGACCAGGCCCCAGTTGGTGGCTCAGCTGGAAGAGTGCACGTGTTACCACCACAGTGCAGCTGCGTTCAAGTCCCGGGTCCCTACGTGTGTGTGTGTATGTGTGTGTGTGTGTGTGTATGAGAGAGAGAGAGATAGAGAGAGAGAGAGAGAGAGAGAGAGAGAGAGAGAGAGAAGGCTTTATGAGCTGATGAGCAGTGCTGGAAGGGTCTCATATTTCATGAGTTGAGTGAGGAAAGCACTGTTCAAGCATCACATCATATTTTCTTTCAAATAGCTTCTGAGATACTAAGGAAAAGGTAAGAAAGAAAGAGAAGTCTGAGGAACCCCTCAGCCTGGTCAATCACTCAGATCATGCAGCATGGCAGTGAGAACAGGCTTCTCCCCATCTCTTCCCCACACAAGCAGACACAGACTCAGACATAGACACAAACACACCTGTCTGGGGCTCAGCACCCTGATTGTTCTGACCAGTGACTCACTGATGTTAATCTGTATGTTTCTTGTCTGTGATCAGATGGAGTGCATCTTACCAGAGCTGTTTAAGACAAGAAGTGCTGGAGGGGTGGAGCAGAGTGGGGCGCACCTGACTCAGAGCACTAGTTACAAGCTGCTGGGTTCAAGACACTGGTCCCCCTGAAGAGGAAGAGCTTCACAAGCAGTTGAATCAGTGCAGCAGGTGTCTCTCCTTCTCCTTCTCTATCTCTCCATCTGCTCATTCACTCTCACTTTCTCTGTCCCTGTCCAGTGAACTATAGTAAAATGATTATTAAAAAGAAAATGAAAAAGAGTGGACGCCACCTAGATTCCCATCATGAGATGACTTGACTGAATAAGGAGTCATGGGATAGATGTTCCATGAAATACTACTCTGCAATCAAAAAAGACAAAATGGATGGAACTGAAGTGATTATACTTACCAAAATAAGTGAAGATATGAAACACAACCACCAGATGGTTTCACTCATATGTGGAATCTGGAGATTTGATTTACAAACTTGTCAAAAAAAATTCAAACAAAACAGAAGCAAGCAAACTGTGAGACTTGTGAGAACTCTGGTGGTTGTCTTTGGGAGAGAGGGGATACAGTACTCTGGTGGTGCGGAACTGTGCACTGTGATCACAATCTTGTAACAAAATTAATAGCAAATTAAAAAGAAAATGAAAGACCTAATAATAAAAAACAGAAAAATATAGCAAAAAGCTAAGGCATCTATCTATTCTAGGCTACATCAAGTCCTCTAGTGGTTACTCAGATGTGTATCTTTATACTAGAGTTGAAGGACATCATAGAATATGTACAACTTGAACCTGAACTGGAATTGGCGTATTGCACCAAAGTAAAAGACTGGGGTGGGTGTAAGGGAGAATACAGGTTTAAAAAAGGGTAACAGAGGACCTAGTGGGGGTTGTATTGTTATATGGAATAGTGGGAAATGTTATGCATGTACAAACTATTATATTTACTATCCAATGTAAAACATGAATTCACCATTAAAGATATTTCAAAAAAATAAATAAAACTAAAAAAGAAGAGTATCTACAACTCATTTTCTATTGGATTGCTTATTTTAAAAATGGGATTATGGAGATAACATTTCCTTTGTGTACACACACACACACACACACACACACACACACACACTCTAATGTTATACCCAGAAGTTCGAGTCCCGATCTCACACAAAAAGACCAGAATCGCATGCAATAGTAAGAGCCTTTATTAGGACGCTTAAGCTTAGGCCAACACCCTGCCAAGCAAGGGGAGAGTCTGCGACCCCAATACTATCTCATCTAACCTTTTCAGAGTTATCACAAGGTGGGCACAGCTGGAAATATCCACACGCGAAACAACTGGCTTCACGTCAAAAGCTGCTTTCAATATTTGGGGCCCCTATCCAACTCCACAACTACTTATGCTCCTGGAAATAGTGTGTCTCTGACAGCACCCATGTGAATATCTGGCTGTGATATTTACTGTTTAGAATTATATAATGATATAACTACTGTGTGAAATGGGGCAAGGCTTGTGACATTTCTGTTATTTCTAGTAAATGCCTGAAAGTCTACAGTCATCTTAAAAGAAAACTATTTTAATAATGAGTGGTGGTGTAACATGCTTCAGGGAGTCAGTCATGCTGTCAGCTGGTCAATTATGACACTGTCCTTTGACCAATGACATCACAGCCCAGGGGCCTTGGCTACACCGGAATCTTCAGTCTTGAAGACTGAGCTGACAGTGCAAGCAGTTCTGTGTCCAGCTCTCTCTTTAGCGTCAAGGAGTGAAGAATAGAGGATGTCTGAGTCTACCAGAAAGTCTTCGCGGCTTTTAGGGTGTCTGGGCTGTCTGTCCTGCTTCAGGTAGAGTCTGTTCACATGCCCTGTGTGACCGGCAGAGCAGGAGGAGGGCAGTCCCAGGACGTGCTCTGTGTGATGCCCACTGACAGAATCCTCAGCTTCAGCCCTGGTCTCATGAACAGTTACTTGTGCTCATAAGATTCCCTCCTGCTGATGCCAGAGAGCAGACTTGACCTGCTAGGATCAGAGTCCTGTGGGCTTACTCAGGGCACAGCCAGGAATACCTTAGTACTTCCTTGAGCTGAGAAACATTTGGATGTTTGATTTATTATTTGCTGATTGTGGGATTCCTGCCCCCCTCAACACCAAAGTGAAGACTGACTTAAAGATTAGTGTCAGTTTTCAATAATCCTGTTATGTAAGTGTGCATGTTAATGTGAGACCACAATGGAATGACCTCTTCACACTCTTTGATGCCATGCAATCTGACCTCTATAGGTCCCACGTGGATCTGTTTAAAATTATTTTTATGACAGAGGAAGAGAGACAGAGAAGAGAAGAGAAAAGAAGCAAAGAGGAAAGAAAAGGGGGAGATAAATGGGTAGAGAGAGAAGCAGAGTCACAGAAGCAGAAACTACAGATACTTGGGGTTGATGATTTTCCCACAACACTCTAGACACTGTGCTGCCTTTAGGCCTTGGCCCTGAGCTGGTTCTTTGAAACATTTCTCATCCTCTCTCCTTTTATTTTTTATTCTTATATTGGAGGCTAGTGTTAATTCACTACAGTGCGGATTGTTGACACAGGTATGATTTCTCATCTCCCCATGAGAGGGATCTGCAGAACACTTTCACCCCTCACTCAGCTCCTTCCCCAGCACCAAACACCAGGACCCCAACCCTCACTCCCCCTCACTCCCTCTTAGTGTCTCCTTTCTCCCAGGTCCAGTGACTCGGCTGTTTCCTTGTCCCCTGACACTAATGTGACAGTCCCTGTGTCCAGTCCTTCAAGCTGCCCTCCATCTCCACTGGCCCTCAGTGACCTCAACTCTCACAGGAGCTCTGTGTAGCTCAGGACTCCTGAGTTGGGGTGCTGAGTCCTTCTAGGGGACTAAGACTCCTCTGTAATGCTGTGAGTGCTGGCATCAGCATGAGTCCCTGTGTCCCGAATGCTGGCTGACAAGCTGCCCTGTGGGTCTGCTGCGTTGCAGGACTTCTGTGGAGGAGAGTGGCCAGCAACAGGAGAACGTCCCAGTGATGCCTCATGGCTGCATCCTGCTCTTTGGCCCTGCCAAATTCCAGAAGGGGCGGAAGTGTCAGAAAAGACAAATGATCTTATATTCCAAAGTGCTGCTCATCTGCAACACGAAGTGCATACCTGCTCCCCCTGCTCTTTACCCCACAGCTGCTGCTTCTCTGCTGCCCTGAGGACAGAAGAAGTGGCTTTTCTGCAAGGTTTCTGTCCAGCACTGGGCAGGCAGCAGAGGGGAAGCAGGGAGACTGGGCAGGGCCCCGAGTTCTGGGGAAGGGCAGCCAGGGTGGAGAAGGTGAAGGAGAGATGCAGAGTCAGAGGCCAGCAGGGACCCAGCCTGGAGGACTCACCACTGGCCTGCTCTTCCAACTGGGCACAAGGGAGACAGGACAAGCCACAGCCAGACATGCTTCCCAGGACTCACAGACACTCACACTGAATTTCTGCAAAGTGTTTCCATTCACAGCCTGCACCTGGTGACGACCTGGGAATGAGGGAATGAGTAATTCATTAACTGAATTTATTTTGTGTGACACGAGGCAATGAATTCAGTCAGTGGACAACACTGTTGAGCAAAGTCCTCTTCAAATTTCTTTTGAAAGTACCTGAGAGACAAGAGAAGGATATGGGGAAGGGAACAGAGAGGAGAGACACCCAGTGACAGCTCCCACTATGCAGTTCGCTTTTCTCATGCACAAGGTCCTTTTCATAGTACATGAGCCTCTACCTGGCTTTATGATGGGCACAGCATTTAGGCAGATTTTTACATTTGGCCAGACTTTAAGTGAAATATTATAAATATTGACTTTTTATCTTTTAAACTAATATTATTGTAGGTTTATGGTTTAGTACAGTTCTTGACACAAAGGTAATCTTGACATTGCACCTTGATAGGTATCTGCAAAACACTCCCTTCACTGACTTAGGTCCTTTCCCATCATGCTCCAGGACTCCACAATCACCCCCTGTCCCCCACCCCCAACCTAGCCCTCTCCCTGCCCTCCCTCCCTAGAGTCCTTTCCTTTGGCTCAATACACCAAACCAGTCCACGTTTTGTTACGTGTTTCTCCTTTCTGTTGTTGAACCTTATGTTCTGCCTACAAGTGAGATCATCTCTACTCATCCTTCCCCTTTTGGCTTATCTCACATGATTCCTTTACGTTTCTAGGCTGCACTCATTTCAGGACCAGTCTTCCTCCAGTGGCAGAGTATGTTGAGTCAACCTCCCTTCAGAGAGTGGGGAAGTCCCTACCATTGCTGTTCCACATTGAGGGCAAGGTCCTGTAGAGGCCCACAAGAGGTTATGGTGTTGCTCCTGATGGAGATGACCAGTGACAGTGCAGACAAGTCTCTGTCAGAGGTCTAGGCCCACCGTGTCTATGTGGGAATCCCAGGATTCCCTGACATGGGCCCCAGATGATGGGGTGGCCTGGTGGTGACCAAGAGAGCCATCATTGAAGTCTGCTGGTCTCTTGCCCTTATTCAGCTTTTGTTGTCCTTACTTTGTCTGACAAGTTTAGCCTTAGTGTGATCGAGGAAGTGAAATAGGAAGTGGGTGAAGAGGTATCTAGGTCTAAGTATAAACTATTTGATTAAATACTTTATGGTGTCTTTATTTTTTGTTCTACTTGCTTGCTGCACTTATTGACTCATTGGAAACATGTGCACGCTTTCTTTGAGGTAAATATTTTCCCTCTAACTTATGGAAAGGTATGCAAAGCCCTTAGAAACTGAGACTGGGTGGCTGGCTGGTGGCACACCTGGTTCAGTGTGCATACTTATTACCATGCCCAAGGTTCTAGGTTCAATCCCCACTCCTCATCTGCAGGGGAAGCTTCATAAGCAGTTAGCAGGGCTGCAGATTCATTCCTCTCTTCAACTCAGTCTCCCACCCTCTCAATTTCTCTCGGTCCTCTCAAAAACAAACACACAGAAACAGGGGAATGATCAGTAACAACAGTGGATTCATCAGGCAGCCACTGTGATAACCCCAGTGGCAATTAAAACAAAGTGACATGGAAAATACATCTTAATTCTTTCAGTCTCATAGAAAATATATTTAATTGAACTTATAATGCATGACTTATTTCATTAGTATCCTCAAGCACTTTCAGGGTGACAATAATTACCTAATAAGTTAATTACAATTTTCATACAATTAGTAAGGGAAATATGATCATGGATCATTATGATTAACAAATAAGACACTACATGGAAAGATGCTAAATGAGTGCAAGGTTCGCTTAGCGAGCTCATAAATATAGGGGGGATATCTAATTGTTCTACAATGTTCAGGAAAATGGCTGTTTTTCTCCCACTGGTAAGGAGTGTTCAGGGACATCCTGGGCTGGGCTCCAGTCAGCACACAGCACACAGGTCCCAACCCTCCCTTTGCTGTGCTCTCAAGGCTCAGCTCAGAGGACAAGGAGCCACAGAAACACACCCACCATCTCCCCAGGAGAAACCCAGCTGCTCCCAGAATGCTGGAGATGCAAGCTAACTGCACTGTACTCTGTTCCCTCTCCAGGTTCAAGTGTCACTTCAGAATCAAGTACTGGGTGCCCCTGCTGGACATTTGGGTGGCACCCAACATGAAGAAACCCAAGAAAGTCTCAAGAATCCACCCATCGCTGGTCTTGGGCTGGGCTGACCGCAGCTTCGTTGTTTCTTTTAAGTAAGACTGCAGCCCAGCCCTCTCGCCTCATGACTCTCAAGGGGGAGCACAGCTCCATCTGGGGGTCTATTAGCCAAACGTGTGCTGACCCCCTCAAAAACATCTGTGTGCTGTCAACTGTCCCCAATGGATCAGATTCAGGCAAACACATACAACTGCTAAGCCCTCTGAAGGTGGCGACCAGGGGTTTGAACCCAGGTCCTTGTGCATGGTAACATGTGCAGTTAACCACCAGTATAACTACCCAACCCCCAACATAATTTATCCTCCATCTAGAATTTTTTCTTTCCAACCCAGCAAGCTGTCTGTCAAAGAGCAGGGCCCTTACCACCCAGTAGCAGGACAGGCCTCCAGACTCACACAGTCCCACCAATAACCACCACGTCGATGTTTACACTGGCCAGCAATCACAATATTTGTGTGAATTTTATGCATTCTAACTTTCTCCTCTTGGATTTCAGATCAGCTGAGAGGATGGAGCAATGGTATAAGAAGCTTTGTAGGTATGTCATTAGTTCACATATTTCAAATCATTTCTTAAGAATATTCTGTTTATTTTATCAATGAGAAAGGAGGAGAGAGAGAGAGAGAAAGAACCATGTATCAGTCTGGTACATGTGCTTCTGGGGATTGAACTCAGGACCTCATGCTTGAGAGTCCAATACTTTATCCATTGTGCCATCTCCCAGGCCATGGTACTTCAAATCTTCAAGTTCTCAGAACGCAGAGTCCTAGCAGTCAGTGCTTCTCCCTCTTGTCCCCCTTCTCTCCATGCTGTGATGGGAGCTAACATCACCCCGGACCATGTATTAAACTGCCGTGTCTTAAGGGCAGGTTTGTCTGTGGGGTGGTTCTCAAAGCAAATGCATCTGCCAGCCCTATAGGCCAGTGAGGTTCTTGCCTGGACTCCAGGCAGGAAAGCTGTGAGGATGGGATCTGCAGCCCTGGTCTCAGTGACCTGACAAAATAGCTTTTTTTTCTTTTTCTGGTATCTGTCCATTCTCCAAAAATACATTTGCATACAGTTTCCCACATTAGATCTTGCATATATCTTTAAAAAGTTGATATCTGGAAAAAGTAGCGGAAAATACTGAAGTAATCAGCCAAAACATAAGTTCATTAGAAAACAAGTTAACAGCTATTCTTCTGTTTGGGTCACTGTGGACTTGATTAGCAACATTTACAGTGAGAACATGGACTATGTGGACGCCATGCTGGAATATGCGGAGGATGACATCAGTGTAAGTGTGTCTAAGACTAGAATGTACATGTACATTCCAAGCTCCTGCCTTGGACAGAAATAGGTCTAGAGATGAGGGAAGAATCCAGAATGTACCATACAGGAAAGTGTATTTTCCTGCAGACACAGAAAAGGAAGCTGGGACTATATGCAACAATAATTAATTTGATTTAAACATGGAGAGAACATGGCACCTTAAATGTCACGATTTTTTTCCAGAAGGCTTCTTGTGTCAATCCTTGATGTCTCTTGTACTGAACTGTTTTCAAGAGACAACTTTTCTATTCACATGGATTTTTTGCATATACAGAGTGTTCTGTGTCGTTTTCAGTAGATTATTTACCCTTGGACAGGGTGATACTTTTAAGTGAAGAGAAAATAATGACCCCAGTTTTCTTTATTCAACTGGAAAAAAAGCAAGAAAGGGTGTGGGGGGAGACAGTGGTGCACCTGGCAGAGTGCACATGTCACCATGCAAGAGGACCTGGGTTCAAGTCCCTGGGTCCTACTTGCAGCAGGGGAGCTTCCTGTGAGGTGAAGCAGTACTTCAGGTGTCTGTCTAGTCGTCTGCCCCTTTCTCCCCCTTGTTTCCTCTCTATGAAATAAAATGAAAAAAGAAGACGACGATGGCAGCCAGGAGCAGTGGAGTCATGATGCAGCCACCAAGCCCTGGTGGCAATATAGTTCTTTGTGTATCATTTGATTTCTGGAATTGCAGTGCTGTATCCAAGACATTTATAATGAAGAAAATTTTTTTTTAGTCTCCAAGGTTATAGCTGGGACTAAGTACCAGCACTAAAAATCTACTGCTCCTGGAATCCGTATTTTTTCCTCCATTTTACTGGATAGGACAGACAGAAATTGAGAGTGGGGAGGAGAGAGACAACCGCAGACCTTCTTTGTTGCTAGTGAAGCAATCCACCTAAACTAGGGAGTCAGTGCCTTGAACCCGAGTTCTTGCTCTGGTCCTTGTGTTTAATACTACATGTGCTGAACCAGGTGTGCCACTGCCTGGCCCTCCAAAAACATTCTCTTGCCTACATTTTCACTAGTGACTGAATAATGGTTAATAAGCTCACATAAATATAGGGGTATATTTCCATGCTTACCCCACTCCAAAGCTCTGTGTCTCCCATAACAAATAACTCCATAGTTCTCACAAACATTGAGATAATCTGACACTTCCATTTGGGGGAGGGGGACTGAAAGTGATTACGCTTAGTGAAGTGAAAAGGTGAAAGCTATTAGGTGGCTTCACACATTTATGGAATACAGAGAAATGAGTCATGTGAACTTGAGCATAGAAACTTTGAGTATCTGTCTTAAATGTGTCAATTTACTTCTCTCACTGTGTTAGAATCCTTAGTCATTATGAGCTCAGGTAGTTCTTCTTCCCTGTTTTCTGTATTGTTCTCATGAGATCTGCTTACAAATATATTAGACCCTCTGATAATGCATGCAGGTTCCTTGGGCACTGTGTGCTCTTTGTTCAATTCTCTATCACCTTTATGGTGGAATGATTTATACTGATCTATTATAAAACCAATTCCTCCTCCACTCTTGTCTCCACTAGCAACTTAGTGTGTCAAGAATATGCCTTCCACGCACCTGTTTGAGTTCACAGATTATAATGTGTAAGGACCTGCGTACCAGCCCTCTTCCCCACCTGCAGGGAAAAAGCTTTGTGAGTGGTGAAGCAGAGCTGCAGTTCTCTCTCTCTCTTTTTCCCCCTCTCCCCCCTCTTTTACCCCATACCTATTTCTGGATGTCTCCAATAAATAAATTAAATTAAATTAATAATAAGCCTTTCCAGCTGGGCAGTTAACACAGCGGGTTGAACACACAAGTCCTCATCTACAGTGACCCAGAGGGGAGACATCACAAGCCTGGAAGCAGTCATGCAGTTGTCTCTCTCTCTGTCTCTTCTCCCTCTCTGTCCCCCTCCTCTCTCAATTTCTCTCTGTCCTATCAAATAAAATAGAAAGGAAAAAATGGCCACTGGCAGTGGTGTCTGCCTAAATAATGCTGGTGGGACTAAATAAGGACTGAATATATGTGACTTTCAGATATTTTTTAAGCTACTAAATGATTGGTTTTAAATTACTTCAATTTCTTCGCTAATTTTTATCCATCACGAACATATTTCTGTTTATATCATGTCAATAGGTGGAGTAGAAGTTTGTGGGTTTTTCTTTTTTCTTTTGCATAATTTGAGCATCTGCATCATGTCAGGGTTGGCCTTCACTCTGCAGCATTGATGACACTTTCCTGCTTCTTCATATACCAGGCAATGCTTCTCATCACGTTGGGGGAATTGTGGGTTTTTGCTTTCCAATAATTTGATTAGATAGCTGACATATTTTTTAAAGTTTAAATTTTTTTAATATTTATTTATTCCATTTGTTGCTCTTGTTATATGTCTTTAGTTATGATTGTTGTTGTCATCGTAATTGGATAGGACAGAGAGAAATGGAGAGAGGAGGGGAAGACAGAGAGGGGGAAAGAAAGATAGACACCTGCAGACCTGCTTCACTGCTTGTGAAGTGGCTCCTCTACAGGTGGGAGCCCGAGAATCGAGTCGGGATCCTTACACCAGTCCTTGTGATTAGTGCCAAGTGTGCTTAACCTGCGGCACTAATGCCCGACTCCCAAGATAGTTGGCACTTCAAATTACAAATTATTCACTCAACTGGGAGTTACCTGTGTGTATATCCTGAGACTAGAGAGCAAGAAGGAAGAAACCCACATATCCTTGTCAACACACTTCTGAACATGCACTGAAAACCCAAGGAATCACTAAACTCTAGTGTCGACTATAAACCACAGTCACCCCCAGGGTTCAAGTAGCTTTGGTGCTGGACACAGGGCTCTCTCTCTCTCTCTGGATAAACAGAGTTGCTGGGAAATGTGTTCTTCCAGAGCTCACTCCCTAGGTTTATTGTAACCCTGAATTCTTTCTCTCCCAGGACTCTGAGGAAGATGATCAGGGACCTGTGAGTTTCAGAATGGAAGAAACCACAGAGTCACCTGCAGGTGAGTGTCAGGATAATCTGAGAAGAGGCTGATTGGAGTGAGACATTAACTGCAAAGACTCAAAGTAAATGGTTTCCGGCTTCGCTTCAATACCTTCTGACAGGGAAAAGCACAGGCAACAGGCCTCCGTGCATTCAATAGACACTGACCAACTCACTGCTCTGTAACAGGCTCTAGGGACAGTCCTTGCTTCTCTACTTCTTTCTCTGTGGCAGATTGGGCTGCTCTGTAGAGCTCTTCCTCATGAGGAATTCATGGCATTCCAGGCACAGGAATGTATAAGAGCATCTTCCTCTTTATTTTATCAACTCTTTTATTGGGCACATGGGAGGGCAGGGAGGGTCTCCTGACAGATTCAGGGACACAGAGACACAGAGACACAGCCTTCTTAGCACAAAAGGTCCAGGAGAAGGCCCGTGTGTCATATTCTACATGAGGTGAGTCTCTTCATGGTCAGCCTGGAACTAGACTGAGGTTTCTCTCCATCTGGATGGCAAACATCTGCAGGAGGATGAAGTGGGCCAAATGCCGGCCACTGAGGAGCTTCCACTAGCAGCCGATGACTCCCCCAGCCTGGCATGTGGAGACCATCAGGGGAGAGGGGACCCCCTGGGTTCCTGTAAATGCCTCCTACCAGGTCAGATCTTCCTTCCTAAAACAAGATCATGACCCTGAAAACCAATCCCATGGGGGGGACACAGGATTGGCAGGAACCCAGTAGCCCCCAGAAACCATGCACGTCTCCAAGAAAAACACAGCTCCCTTGCTAAGCTGTGGACACACTATGTGGTCATGATGGGCTCATCACGGCACCTCAGCCTGAACCTATGCTTGGATTTCTCTCCTCACAGACTGTGACTATCACCATGAAAATGGAATGGCACCACTGCCCGTGACTGAGGACCTGTCACAGGAACAGGAAGACTCCAGCTCAGCTTCCAGCCGCCAGGAATCCTTCCTTTTGGAGCAGCTACTAGAGGACACCCCAGGTCAGCTCCTCCTCAAGCCTAGGTCCCCAGGTCAGGGCAGCAGGGGAGAGGGGAACTGCACCCTTTGCTGCAAGTGCCACCTCTCTGGCCATCTATCCCCTCCTGAAAACAAGCTCAGGACACTGAAAACCAAACTCCCTGCGGAAATGGGACCAGAATATACACCAGAATTAACAATGACCCAGCATGATAACTTCCAGTGTCAACTTTACAGAAACCTCTTAAGTTCTCAATTAAAAAGCCAACTCCAGTTCCACACCTGCAAATTCAGTAAAAATTAGGGACTCCTGGTCTCCTGTCTCAAGTCCTCATTAAACATTTTCTGGCTGATATGCAGGAATCATCTCCAAGATTTTAGACTGTGTTTGCTCTCCCCATCAGTCCTTCTGCAATGGTGTCAGTGAGGTAGTGGACCCTCGGCCCCTTGGTTCTCTGAGTCCTTCATCTTCTCACTGCCTCTGCTCTGCTCTCTGGGTTGCCTCCTTTGTCCATTGCTAAACCCATTGCTATGTTCACAGGTATCTGTGCTGGAGGTGATTCTACCTGGACCCTGGCAGCTCTGTTGGCAGAGGCCACCAGAAGGGCATCTTGGTGGCTGTGGGCCAGAGCAGTGACACTGTCACCGCCCTCCATGATGTGGCAGAGCTCCGTGTCCAACCGTCTGCACGGGGCCCTCTCATGGCTGCCTCTGCTGGACCTCACCGCCTCTGAGCTCAGGGTTGACTTTCTGATGGGCTATGGGGACAGGGCCACCCACAAGGTGTCACTCTACAACTATGCCCTGGGCAACCCCATCATCCCTGTGAACCTGGCAGTGGAGGATATCAGGGACTGTGTCCATCTGGTCCACCAGAAGGAGGAGGCCACCCGCACTCAGTTCTCCTGCCTCATGGCCGTGCTGTGCACCCACAACCATACAGAGATTAACGAAGAGGAGAGGGAGGAGTGAGGCCCTCCATCCTGGTCCCCTGTTCCTGTTAGAGGTAGGTGCCTTCTTCCTGACTGATGCCAGTGGTACAAAGGTGACCAGGCTCCTGGACACCGCTCATCTACACCATGAGTCTGGGTGAGCCTAGGCCATGTGAGATTAATCTAGCAACCAGTCTGTATGAGACGCACAGTGTTCTGCTTGATTGAAACAAGTCAAGAGAATCACATCCCAACAAGGACAAGACTTCATTCTTCTGGCAGCACAGTCTGGGTGGGGGCTGCAGACATTTGCTGTATTGATTTGAGAGGAAAGGTTTCTACTATGTGCTGACTAGGTTTTAATATATTTAATGCTTTTGATAATAATTAAATTTACCTAATGGCTAGAGACAGTAATTAAAATGGGAGGGAGAGACAGAGAAAGAGAGATACCTACAGCTCTGCTTTCCAGCTCCTGAAGCTTTCCTTTTCTGCATGTGAACACAGGGGCAAGAACCCAGGTCCTTGCTCACTGTGGCATGTGTGCTCACCAGGTCAGCATTACTCAGCCCCTTGATGCATTTATCTCCTTGGAGAAATTTTCTCCTGGGCTAATACATTTCTTCAGGAATCAAGAGGAAGCTACTATCTGAGAATGTGACTTAACTAAGACAGCTCTCTGTTTTTCATTTCAGGCATGACAATAAGCCTCCTAATTCCAAGCTGGGAGAGTGACACCTACAGAAAGTCTCAGTGATGGACCATCTCAGACCTCTCTGAGAGGGGTCCAGGCAGCACCCTGTCTATCTACACCCTGCTCAGCTGCTAAGGAGCTCAGGGCTCCTCTCAGCACCTTGCTGGGGGCTCCCCTGGCAGGTCTGCAATCAGTGACGCCACCTGGGTGTCTGCTGGAATGCCTACAGCCAGCTTTCCCCTTCTGAGAACTGACCCTTTCTTTTTCCTATTAGTATGATATACAATTGAGAACAATTATATTCTAATAGTTTGCAGAATTTTGAATTATTCCTCAGTCCTGCCATCTATGTGTAAAACTCCTGGTGGAAGACATGAAGCCATCTGACTAAGACACTTCTTTTAAACTTTTTGTCTAGTGGGGTCACAATGGAAAATGGCAACATTCCATATCCAGCTCATTTCATTTGAGTCATTTTCCTTGATCCCTTACATCCTGGTCTTTTCACAGAAATTTCTCTCTTATTATTCTTTTCATGGTATATATGTAGTTATATAGTCTTTTACTGTACTTTCTTACTTATTGCTATAATAAATATCACTTCCTGACTCTGTGCCTTAGATGACCCCTCTCTTTGCTCGGGGTCAGATCAGCCCTTGGTGGGCTCCTCAGGGCAGCTCTGCATCAGCTGAGGTCACTTGTGTCTGCAGGCAGCTAACAGCTCCACTGGAGCTACTATGTGTGTCTTGCCTGTTCCCCAGGCCTCCACAGGGTGGCACCTAGCTTCCTCAGTGCTGGAAGTAGGGCTCCCCACAGCCAGACAGGCACTGAGCACTCTGCCGATTCCCACCTGTCAATGTCCCGGGGCCAGAGCAAGTACATGGCTGAGTCTGAAGTCAGCACAGGAGGAGACAGTAGCAGAGAATAGAGATGGTGCACTTCTGATTTCTGGATAGCTGTTACTGTCATCAGCACACTTCACAGCAAAGTTCAAGGTGAAGCCTCTCCCACACTAGTCCCTCAGCTACTAGCCTTTTACTCCTTAGCCAGCACTTCCCAGACAGAAGCCAAATGTGGGGACATTAGTTCATGGAATAGTCACTCATTCTGCTGACACTGGCACCTGCACACCACATGCAGGTCAGAAGTTCACAGGTCAAAACTGGCATCCTTGGAAAATGAAGGGCACTTTCCTAATTGTCCTTTCTCTAATCTCACCATCTCCTGCTTCCCTCTCAATTTCTGTCTCTACCCAGGTAATAGATAAGTAAATAGAATATTAAAAAGAAACATTTCTGAAAAAAAGACATTTAAAATTAAATATGGGTTTCTCTGTGTGTGTCTCTGCATCTCTTTCAAAAATAAAATTTATAAAAAAAGAAAACAGACATTTAAAATAATATATTTCTTCACACATAAACTCAGCAAAAAAATAAAGAGAAAGCATAATTTTCAGGGATTTTAAACACCTGCACATTGGGAGTACATGGGTCAATGAATGAGTGAGAGAAAGAAGGGGAAAAAAGATTAAATATGAATGTTCTCTGGTGTCCAAACAGGTAATATTATCCTCTACCCATTTGAGTTCTTCAGATACTGCTTAAGTAGGCATTAGAAAGACGGATTAGAGAAAAATAAGTGGCGATTAGTAACATGCACACCACCTTCACATATGAGATTAAGAAATGGAGAGGAACTCACCATGTGTTCTTCGATGCCATTTTTAAATAGTTAACACCGAGGACATTGTGAAGGGGTAACAGAAGGCCAGCTAGGATGTTAGCCAGAAGAGACATGGTGAAAAAAAAAACATGTCTACACATAAAATTCTGCTTTCCTCACTGGTCAAATTTTCCCAAAAAGTTGTTCTTATCATTCAAAAGGAATCTCCATTCTTCTCCTCCCATGAAATTATTTTTCCCCAAAAAACATACTTTGAGGATGGTAGATTTATTTTTTATTTAGATTATTATTTTTTTTTTTTACCAGAGCACTGCTCAACTCTGGCTTATGGTGGTATGGTGAATTAAACCTAGAACTTGGGAGCCTTTTTTGCCATTTTTCACAGATGTGTGCCTTTGGATTTTGATGGAGATTCAGCTTTAAATATGGTCCTGGAGAACTAATTTACTTAAATCTATTTACAAAGAAAATATTCAAATCATTACTTGACTAATTGGGCTCAGGAATTTCCTAATTAACAAAATGTTGAACAGAACCCCTGGGCAACAGCTTACCCTCTGGCCCTTGAATTGTAGCTACTTCTTTATTAATCATAAGACAATCACCTACGCTAGAAAGAATAAATACCTCTGTCTTTCCACTGAATCTTTAGGCTTTTGGAAGTAGGAGAGAAGATCATTTTCTCTTGAAAATTTCATTCTAGACTTGTTACAGGATTTGCTAATGAGCTGAACTTGGATGGGAAAGGATGGGAAATTGAAAGCCATAGTAAATATTAAAAAGAAATGTTTCTGAGTGGAGCCAGACATGTTCATTCCTACTAGAACCTGGCTTAAAAATGACAAGCTGAGAGCTGACCCCAGAGAGCCCTGAGCAGCCCCACTGCCACCGCCACCTAGTTACCATCACACCCTGGGAGAAGCTGCAGCTGCAGCAGCTGGCCCCAGTCACCATCACCACAACCATGAGCAGGGTGGCCGAGACCCAGCAGCTGCCAGCTGCCCCTGCCCTCAGCTCCACTGACACCAAGCCCGGTACAACGGCAGTGGCTCAGGGAGCGGCTGCCCAGGCAGCCTCACATCGGTGGCGCCTGCTGGCAGGGACAAGAAGTTCAAGGCAATGAAGGTTATTGTAACAGTAAAATGGTTCAATGTAAGGAACGGACATGGTTTCAACAACAGGAATGAGCTGAAGACCTTAAGTGCTTGCTTGCTTTTTGCCCCTTGAGAAGATAACCAGACTATCTGCATTATCTATGCAGCATGGGGTTTTTATTATTTTTACCTAAAGATGTCTCTTTTTGGTAATGACAAACGTGTGTGTGTGTGTGTGTGTGTGTGTGTGTGTGTGTGTGTGTGTGTGTGTGTGTGTGTGTTTTTTAAAGGCCTGGTTTTTCTCAGTAAACCTTTAAAGGTTTTTAAATTGTTTCATATCTGGTCAAGTTGAGATTTTTAAGAACCTCATTTTTAATTTGTAATAAAAGTTTACAACTTGATTAAAAAAAAAAGTCAACAAGCTGCAAGTATCTGTTAATAAAGGTCAAATAAAAAAATGACAAGGGGGTCGGGCGGTGGCACAGTGGGTTAAACGCATGTGGCACAAAGTGCAGGAACCAGCATAAGGATCCCGTTTTGAGCCCCTGGCTCCCCACCTGCAGGGGAGTTGCTTCACACAGTGAAGCAGGTCTGCAGGTGTTTATTTTTCTCTCCCCTTCTCTGTCTTCCCCTCCTCTCTCCATTTCTTTCTGTCCTATCTGTGTTGTACCTGCTGAGTCACCTCCGGAGTTTCTCTAAATGCTGTATGCTGTACAGCCACAGTTTCACTTCATCCTTGTGACAATCCTATCAAATCAGCATAGATTCTGTCCCCTTTGGAGTATTAGGATCAGAACTCAGTGATACCACTTGAACTGTCACCCCAGGGGGACTCCAATTCATCCTCATGCAGGAGAGCAGGACAACTTTTCATGACAGACAAGGGGATAATGACATCTTGGCTGGGTTAACATATATACTTACAGGTTCTGGTGGATTAGTTCAGTACTTTTTTTCTTCTGTGCAGAGTATAGTACATCATTTTAAAGGTAATGCCTACCTAAACTTACAAAGTTACTATTACCATATTTTCTATGATTTTAAGGAAAGGCTGGTTGCAAATCTTCCTTTTTAGCAATGACTCATTAAAATTTTTTCTTTTTGTTATTCTATGACTACACCAGATGAGAATATCTGCTGAAGACTGAAAATCTTGCTCTTCAGTAATTTTCATGTAATTATTATTATTATTATTATTTTTAGAAAAACTCATACTTTACTGTGGTTGCCATGTACAGACAACCAGATTCTTGCCTGAATTCACATTAAAGTGGCCATGTTGCTCTGTGTACAGACAGTCACCACCTAAGCTGTTGACACCCAGCAACAATTCTAGGCCCCACTTCCTTTCAGCCTTCCTTCCAAGGATTCCCTCTGCTCAAAAGGCATGTTTCTGTCTCAGCTCAAAAATAAATAAATAAATGTCATGTTATCTTATACCTGGATACCAAAATTCTCAAACAGGAATGGGCATAGGGGCAGAAAGTAATGGCTGAAAAAGCAGAGCAGTGGCTACTGAACTCCAGCTGCCATGGACAGCTCAGTCCATTCCTTGTAACTACTGTTCAGGCTAGAAGGCAGGGAAAGTGCTCCTATATGTGTCTGGTACACCACAAGACAGAGCTGAGACTTGGCCTTTCAAAAAGAGAGCCCTGACACCACACACACACACACACACACACACACACACACACACACACACACCATCTTACACACTCCAGAGCCCAGACAAAGAAAATGTCAGTCTTCTGGGAATGGACTGTTTGATAAAAACAGCATTAAGTAAAACAATGGTGGATGAAGAATGACTTTCCTTTTTAATGGGCAGAAGTAGAAAGAGTGAGAGAGACCGGAGAACTGAGGCTTTCTTCAATGCTATGGGGGCCCGGGCTCAAACTTGGGTCACACATGTGGCAAAGCTCTGCATTAACCAAGTGAGCAACTTTGTCAGTCCTTACAAGTGATTTAACTGCACAAGAACACTCTGCTTGCTGACTTCTTGCTTATTCATTTGTTTTAATGTAGTGCCAGAAATGAGCTCTGAGCCTTGTACATATGCAACATCAATTTATGGCTTCATGCGTGGCAGATAACACTACTGAGAGACCTCTTTGGCCCTTTTTCTTTCTTCACTATCTGGGGGACAGGAGAGAAGAGGAGTATCACATCATCATTCTACCAGGTCATGGGAGCTACCACAGTGCTATCCATTGGACTGCCATGTGGTGCCCAGACTCAAACTCATGGTAAGGTATATGTGCTGCTCACTGACTCAACTTGTCATTACGACTGACTTCCTGAACACAACTCTTCATAACCAATGTACTGGCAGTGCTGACACAGGACTCCCTTCTGCCCAGGACACAAAGGCATAGTTATTTTTATTGTGTCCAGTGAAACACCAGGGCATATCTATTCTGTGTGTCAATATAATATACTTAATTAACACTCCTTTAAAATCTGTAGTCAAAGTGCCCATTATTCAATAACTTGGGCAACTGAGAAACTATGACTTCCATGTTTTCTTAAATTAATATTATATACTTACTTTTTTTCTACCAGTGTCTGCAACAATCATCCACTCCAAGTAGACTGTTTTCTCTCTTTTTTTTCATACAGAGGATGGAATATAGAAAGGGGTAGAGAGAGAGAGAGAGTAAGAGAGAGACAGAAAGAGAGAGGGGGAGAGAAGAAGGAGAAAGACCACAGCACTACTTTACCACTCATGGAGTTTCCCCTATGCATGGTGCTCCTATGAATACTTAGCATGGCAATGTGTGTGCTCTACTAAGTGAACTATCTCCTATTCATCACCTCAATATGTTGTTTTAAATAACAAAAGCATTAAGGCACCTCTGCACCCTATGTGCATTTCATGAAAGATACTCTGTTAAGAGCAATAACAGATCCTCTAACAATAAAAAGAAAAGCCCCATTATAATCCTTTACTTTCAATACTGGTCAGGTTCTAGGTACCTGGAATACAATGTATTTAAATTCTGCAAAGCACTTTTTTTATAGGATAGGACAGAGTGAATTTTTTATTATTTATTTATTTTTCCTTTTAGTTGACCTTGTTTGTTTTTATTATTGTTGTTATTGATCTCATCGTTGGTAAGATAGGACAGACAGAAATAGAGAGAGAAGGGGAAGACAGAGAGGGGGAAGAGAAAAAGAGACACCTGCAGACATGCTTCACCACTTGTGAAGCGACTCCTCTCCAGGTGGGGAGCCAGGGGCTCGAACTGGGATTCTTATGCCAGTCCTTGCACTTTGCGCCACATGTGCTTAACATGCTGCGCTACCACCCAACTCCCTTTTTTATCTTTATTGATTTATTTATTGGATAGATACAGCCAGAAATCAAGAGGGAAGAGGGTGATAGAGAGGGAGAGAAACAGAGAGATATCTGCAGCCCTGCTTCACCACTTGTGAAGCTTTCCCCCTGCAGGTGGGGACCGGGCTCGAACCTGGGTCCTTGCACATTGTGACATGTGCACTAAACCAGGTGTGCCACCATCTGGTCCCAGGACAGAGTGAAATTGAGAGAGGAAGGGAAGATAGGGGAAGAGAAAGAGATGACTGCAGACCTGGTTCACAACCTGTGAAGCAACTCCCCTGTAGGCAGGGAGCTGGGGCTTGAACTGGGATATTTTCACAGGTCCTTGCACTTCGTACTATGTATGCTTAACCAGAAGCACTACTGCCGGCCTCCCCAAAGGACTTTTTCTATTGAGTATTATTATTAATTGCTATTATTTATTTTGTTACTTATACCATTTTAAAAACCTAACAACAGAGAGATACAGGATATATATGTCAAAGGGGAGAAATACCAAAGTAATCTGAATTCTATAGAAAGGTTTTACATGTTAAATTTCATTTCCACCACAAGTAACCTATAACATTCAGATATACTGGAAAGTAGAATACATGTTTATTTTTGTCTCAAACAGTACCACTTAGGATAATTATACTATAAGTGCAAAGTTCTTGCAAAGATGGAGGAATAAATGATTAAGAGTTTGAATCAATGACTTAGAATGCTGAACTGAGAACCTTTATTTCATCTGCTTGGTTACTGGACATAGTACTCATTTTGCTCACTCAAGTTACCTTTTAGTCTCAAGTGCAATACACAAGTTTGACATGACAAGTGACATAGATGACATCTGTGGCTTATATGAACTCTTAACCAAGAACAGAGAAACATGGAGGAAAGAGTTACTAAAGGGAACTGAGTGATTTGCATGTATAAAGTGCAGTTCCCTTGAACAACTTTTACTGAGAAGAACCCTCAGTTCTGCTGAACTACTGACAGAGGATAAATCAACTCTAAATGTTGGTGGAGAAGATAGTGTCTTTGGTGCCTGTAGTTCCTGTTTCTGTCCCTGCAGGCCTGCAAGGCCCTACCTCTCAGTCCAAATGTACCCACGTACACCATAAACCCTGAATCCCACTAGCCATAATGCCAGATGTGGGGTACAAAATAATGCTCATTTGTTCTCTTGCAGGCAATGAAAAAGTCACCCCATCTAAAGGAAATGGTGCACACTCTTTAATTATTATTAGAGCCAAAGATCTCTGAGTCACAGCCGCCTGCACAAGGCAATTTGGCTACTGGAAAATTCTGATTAATGACATTTTTTGAAAACCCAGAGTAACAACTTGACCTGCCAAAAATTAGCATGTTTTTATCATTTTACCTTTTTTTTTTTTTTTTTTGCCTTGGTTAACTATCACCTTCTTTCACCAGATAAATAAAGCAGGTAAACTGAAAATTGTGCTGTAATGCAACTCAACCTCAAATCTAAATGAGTCACTCCCAGGGGTGAAAGTGGAGCTAAAAGGGGGTCTGTTGCTAACTGGGCTTTGGAATCTCTGAATGTGCCACAGGGACACTCTCCAATTGTCTCCTTGCTGAGAAGTCTTCAAGTCTTAGGAGACTAAAGTCCCTGAGTGTCAATCAGAAGCACAGGCCTACCCGCCCCCAAATTGATGACTGGGTGAGAACAGAGAAGTCCCCAGCCAGCAACCCCTTCCACCCCAGTTCAGTGGCAGGTGAGGTGCCCCCCCCCTCGCACTCCAGCCAAAGGTGATGGAGAGGCAACAGTGCTTCAATCTCCCTAACACAGCCCCTGCAGAATCTATCAACACTGAAGACGGTTCTGCTGGCAATGGCCATAGTTTAATCCATACAAGAGTGCTACCGCTGATAAATCATGGATTCCAAATCCCAAGACCTTCACCGAGAGAGACAGGCTGGTGGAGTCCTCCAGCCAGGAGGAGCCCAGAGTTTCCTGAGCCAGTGCAGGCAGGTCCCCTCTGCTAGCCACCTCGCCCGAGCTCGCCACCCCCTCCTCACCTCTTGCAACTCTTCTCTCCTTTAGGCTCCCCAAGTCTAATTTGTCCCTACACCCTGAGCACATCGCAGGGATGGGTGGTGGGGGTGGGGCGAGGTGGTGGGCAGCGGCCCCCCTACACACACACCCAGCCAACCCACCTGGCCACACACGCCACCCCCTGGCCAAGGCGCACAGGGCTGTGCTCATCACATCATTATTTCTCCTGCAAGAGAGGGAAGGAGCGCAAGCAGCAACAGCTGCTGCCAGGGGAGGCTTGGTTACAAAATCCTCTTCTGGGTAGCGCCTTGCTTAGCAACCTCCCCTAAAAAAGCCAGCATGCTCCCTCAAACTTGGAAAGCAGGGCGTTGGACACCCCCTGCCAGCGCACGCCTTCCCCCCACCCCAGTCGCAGCAGTTGAGGCCACCCCTTACCAGCGACCCCACACCTCTCCTTTCCCGGGGGTCCCAGAGAGCGTCACCACACGGAATTGACCAAGGAGGTTGAGGGTGGGGGTGCAATGTGCCGCCTGCCCCACCACCACCATGGTGGTTGCCCCTCCGGCGCCGGAACCCGAGTCCCAGTCGGCATGTAGCCCTCTGGCTGGTCAGCCCCTCCATGGGTCTCCTGGCTACTGTGCTCACAGGGCCGAGGAGGGACCGTCGCACCTCCGCGGCGCCCCACTTGGCGCCCGCCGTGCACCCCATAGCCGGGGACCCAGGGACCCGCCACGGTGCAGGACGCGAGTGCTGGCTCCGGGCACTCAGTGCCACCGGGGCATGGGGCCACGCTGCCAACTCGGGGTCCCACGCACAGGTGCCGGGGGACCTCGCTTGGCTCGGGAGCAGCGACCTACGCGCTCTCGTCCCCACGCAGTTTCCCACAGGGTCACCCGCCCACACCCGCGCGCTCCGCGGGGACCCTACCCCTCCACCTGCCACCCCCCTCCCCCCCGACAGCTCCTGCGCCCCACCCGACCGGGCCCCATAGTCTAACCTTCCTCAGAGCAGACATGCTGGAGTGCTCCAGGCTCCGCAGGTGCCTGGCCACATGGCAAGCGGGCCCCTAGGCGGGCATCGTAGTCCCGTTGGCTTCGAGACTCGAGGCTCCGTTGGTCAGTCAGTCAGGGTTCCTGTTGGTCCAGCGCTGCCGCCACAGCATTGCCTAGCGCTGTGACCTCGCTCCAGCCTGGTTTTCATCTGTGCCAGAGGCTGGCGCCTGCGCACTCAGTGCCCAGGGAGACACCTGCGCACTGGGGGGTGGGGGGGTGTGCGCGCTCCACCCAAGGGGCCAGCCCTCTGCACGCCTGGGGGGGCGCTGAGCCCCTGGTGCCCACACCTCGCGCCCCAGCCCAGGCCCCTGGCCCGCCCTCCTTCACCCCACCCCCCGAGTCCCTCCAAACAGACAACTGTTTCGCAGGGACCCGCGGGTCAAGAGGGGACATGGGGACCACGGAGGGCCCAGGGCGCATATCCTGTCAGGGCTGTGGCCTCCACCGGGATGCGCTCAAGCCCAGCCCCTGGGCGCTGCAAAGTACCCTGCAGGACCAAGCAGCCCCACGCAGGAAGGCCCGCTGGGGACCCAAAGCTCCAGCGCGCGGAGCTCCTGTGCCCACAGAAGTCTTCACAGTGGCTGCTCTGTTCCGTGCACCAGAGAGAGAGAGAAAGAAAGAAAGGACAGAGGGAGTAAGGAAGGGAGGGAAGGCATGAGAGGGAGACTGTGTATGCATGCTGGGAGAGTACAGTGATCAAATTGGAGTTGGTGACCCATAGTTGAACTCAACATCTGGAAGTATCTCTTTGAGATACAAGATAAAGCCATTCTCATTACTTCCTAGACATGTTCTATGCCCTCAATTTAAAACATGGGCATTTCAACAGGCCAATAAAAATAAAATACCATGATGTGGAGTCTGGTTCAAAAAGAGGAGAGATATAGACAGACATACAGATAGAGAGACACAGAAAGAGGAAGGAAACCTGGAGAAATATGAAAGTCTTCTACAAATTTCCAAAAAAGATGATGCTAAGAAACTGCTCTCAACCCCTGTCCCCTAAACCTGTAGCCTGGAAGGCACTGTCCAGTACAGCTTTGGGGGTGTAAGGGGGCTATGCTCACAGAGGAATGAGTGCACTTCCATGTAAACATGTTGAGCTCCTCTCATGAGCTGAACAAGAAAAAGGAAGAGACACATGCCACAGAGCTGGTGGTCAGGCCTTCAAGTGAGCTGACCTTCTCTGGAAGGTTTCTGAATGTCAGAGCCTGGGCAGCAACACTCCCAGGAAGCTCTTCTGCCTGAATAGCAGCAGTGCTTTGTCCCAAAGCCCATAACAATTCTGGTGCTCCCCTGCCAATGGGGAGCTCTCCAGGGGCAGACATGAGCAAGGTACAGAGGTACATTTTATATCCCTGCTTCCAACAGCAGCCGTCAGTTGTGCCGCACATCTTGTGCCGTCATTACCCATCAATGGACATCAAATATGCACCTGTCACATCCAACAAAGCTGATGCTTCAAGTTTCCCATCAATTCCACTCTTTAGAGACTGGGTCTAATGATCATTCTTTTCTTCAGAAATGACGTGTTCCCCAGGGAAGCCACTTTCAAAAGATGTCAGTTAATGTGTATTTATTTGAATGTCACCTGCATCATAAAGCAAACCCTCCACACTGGATAGAAGGTTTCTGGAATAACAGAATACCTGCCCTCTGGAGGATACGTCCCTACAAGGCCTGAGTGAGGCGCGTGGTAGGCAGAAGGCTCAGGATCACATCCATCCCTGTGAGAGAGTTGGTGGACTCTCTTCCTGTTCCTGTGGCTCACTCATTTCCAAAGGGCCAGGGTTTGGGGGTGACCCTTGTGTATCCCTCAGTAAAGGACCTCTCTTCCTACCTGGTCCTCAGCTGAGCGATATCTCAGCATCTCTCATTTTTGAGGCTCATAGTTGTTCAACCAGATGACCCTCAGGGCTCTTTCAAGTCCTGTATTCTGTGTCCCTGTGATTTCCATATCAGGTCACAGGTGTTTGGGTTATGAGGGACAGATGTTCAGACCCTCCTGTACTCCAATGATCATTCAAGGGGAGTGGAGATCATGTTCATGTTTTCCACACTCATATATTCTCCCGTCCTTTGCATACCAGATAAGCACTATTGCTGTGCCTGATCCCTCCATCTCCCTCTCTCTCTCTCTCTCTCTCTCTCTTTCTTTCTGTGTCTGTCTCTCTATCTCTCCACTAGATACACACAGTGCAGTATTCACAGTTGAGGCCTGTCTCAGTTTATACGGTGGTGGTGACTTTTCATGTTAACTAGTTCAGTCTGTCCTTAGTACATTCATCTGCTACATCACTTCTCTCAGAGGATGTTGAAGTGCAGTAACTAGTTGTGATTAGATCTTTTCCCTAATAAAGCCTGAGATGTGTCTGTTAAAACCTCCTCTGAGAGGAGCAGATAAGGAGTGCCTTCACCCAGAGGTGAGACCACCCTGTAGACAAAGAGAAGGGACCGACATCTAAATGTGGCACTTTGTCATGTTGACACATATTATGTTTAGTTCTGAGTAGGTGTCAGTGCTATCTGGGTGCTGAGAACATGCACAGAATCCTGCTGTCAGAAACATGAGCCCATGGGGCTAGGAAGCGTTAGACGTGAGTTTTATACAGTGTCTGAGATTGTGAGGGTAGCAACTAGAAAGATAAACAATTCCTTCTGCTCACATTAGTCCAGCAAGTTTTCCTGAGAGGGGAGGGACATTTTCAAGTGTGGGTAAAAGGGTGAACAGATAGGGAAGAAGGCAGTGTGTGGACACAAGGACAGAAGAGGGCCTTCAAATCTGAAGACATGTGTAATGGGTAGTTTGGTGTCATTTGCATAGCCCATGGGGCTTTCAGATGAGAGAGCCCTCTGTGTCCTCTGTGTGTCAGAGGCTAAGGAAGCTCTGAGCCTTGCACTCATCCCACAGAGGCCATGACAGTGATACATGGACCAAGCAAAGGGCACCTGTCCTATGAAAATAAAATCTGTATATTCAGGACTTCTGAAGTTAGCCTGTGATAAAGCAATGAAACAGCCATTGTCAGAAAGCAAGATACAGACATCCTGGTGACCATGGTGACTAGGTTATTATTGGCAGGGGCTATGATGTGTTGGGGGCTGCTTCCATGGGGAGCTGGACTCGGTGCTTATGTGATGGGACATGAGGTCATCACGGCTACATGGCTGCATGTGAGTGCTCTGACCCCCACATGCAGCCCTACCACCAGCAACAAAGAATTCCAGGACTTTTAAGGGAATCATCATCCTTCAAATCAAAGTGCCGTGGTTGGCATTAAAGCTGCAGAGCACACGGAATCTCAATGAATCTGCAGGAGCCTGGAAAAACCACGGGGCTTGGAGCTTGAAGACTTGGCTCCGTGTCTGAGTTTTGCTACTTATTTTATGACTCTTGACATTTACTTAAATTCTCTGAGTTTCCATTTCACCTTTAAAATTGGGATCACAGTAATGGCAGCATCACAAGAAGGTGGGGTGATGTGCTTGGGAGATGCATGTAGAACACTTTATGCAGTAAGGAAGATGCTCTGTGACATCTTGGGAGCCAGGATGGAATTGAATGTGTGATGGAACCAGGCACCTCCACTTTACCTGCTTGGATGCTTCCTTTCTGAGCTCAGATTATTCATCTGCAGCATGAAGAGGCAAGGCCTTATATTTTATTATCTATGCAGTATGAACTGTACAGCAGCCTGCACTCCTGTGTGAACCATATGCATATATGCAAGGTGTGGTGCAGACTACTAGTGCATCACACACATTTGCTATACCTCGTACAGCACACAGTGTGCTGTGAGTACATTTACTGCACTGTGCAGTGTCCAGCACATGTAAAGCACATATTGTGATGTAATGCACATAAGTATATAAGACACAAGGGCCCGGGATAGCGCACTGGGTTAAGCACACATGGCATGAAACACAAGGACAGGCCTAAGGATCCCAGTTTGAGCCCCTGGCTCCACATCTGCGTGGGGGTCGCTTCACAGATGGTAAAGGAGGCCTGCAGGTGTCTATCTTTCTCTCCCCTTCTCTGTCTTCCCCTTCTCTCTCCATTTCTCTCTGTCCTATTCAACAACAACAATAGCAATGGCAACAATAACAACAACAATAAGGGCAACAAATGGGGAAAATGGCCTCTAGGAGCAGTGGTGGATTCTTGGTGCAGGCACTGAGCCCCAGCAATAACCCTGGAGGTATATATATATATATATATATATATGTATATATATATATATATATATGATGACACACAGGGCTTGACAGGAATCTCTAAGCAGGAGTTTGCAGGAATTACATAGTAGTACCCAACCATTCTTTATTTTTTCTTTTTGTCTCCAGGGTTATCTCTGGGGCTTGGTGCCTGTACTACAAATCCACTGCTCCTGGAGGCCATTTCCCCCTCTTTTTTTTGTTGTTGTTATTTTTAACATGCTGTGCTACTGTCCAGCCCTCAGACCCAGCCTTTGTGTATCAGAAATAGAGATGAGCAGACATCTGATTTCAAACAGCCCCAACAAAGAAAGGTCCTACGTGCACGTTTGGCCCTGACCATACAGCTGTGTCTTAACTCCCTCCCAATTTGCAGACCCACCAAACATGTCCTATGTCTGTTCATCCCAGAATCTCCTATTTACAGCAGAAACTTGATCCTGGAACAAACAGCTGCACAGACACCACCATATATCAACTGGAAAACCATCAGCATGAGTGTTCATTAGCAGTGAAAAACAACCTCTCAAAATCCAGTATTTCCAATGGGAAATGATCTCTTGTCTCCCATTCCCATTCCCCCTAACGGGAAAAAATAATAGCAGCTCCCCTAAAGTCAAAATATGTTCTATTTTCAATATTCAGAAAATTTAAAATCCAGTCTGCAAAAAGCAGAAGTTGTGAGCACAAGCATGCTTTCCTCTTGCATCTTTTCCTGATTACTATGCCCTGCTGCTATTTGTGAAATTCCAAGCATATGATATTTTGCACAATTTCTTTTTGAGGAGACAGGGCCTTCTGCATGCATGATTTCACCAAACTGGGCTCCTTTTTCTTTCTTTTAAAAAAATATTTATTTATTGGGAGTCCATGGTAGCGCAGTGGGTTGGGCACAGGTGGCGCAAATCACAAGGACTGGCTGAAGGATCCCGGTTCGAGCCCCAGGCTCCCCACCTGCAGGGGAATCGCTTCACAAGCAGTGAAGCAGGTCTTGAGGTGTCTATCTTTCTCTCCTCCTCTTTGTCTTCCCCTCCTCCCTCCATTTCTCTCTGTCCTATACAACAACAACGACATCAAACATAACTACAACAATAAGACAACGAGGGCAACAAAAGGGAATAAATAATAAATAAAATATTTTTAAATATATATATATATTTATTTATTTTCCCTTTTGTTGCCCTTGTTTTATTTGTGTAGTTATTACTGTTGTTGTTATTGATGTCATCGTTGTTGGACAGGACAGAGAGAAATGGAGAGAAGAGGGGAAGACAGAGAGGAGGAGAGAAAGACAGACACCTGAAGACCTGCTTCACCTTCTCTGAAGTGACTCCCCTGCAAGTCGAGAGCTGACAGCTCAAACTGGGATCCTTAACACAGGTCCTTGCACTTGTAGCCACCTGCACTTAACCTGCTGTACCACCACTCAACCCCCTTTTTCTTTCAGATAGAGAAACACCACAGCACCAGGTCTTCCTCTAGTGCTGTAGCATCTCCCAGGCAGTGCCAGGACTCAAACCTGAACTGTGCCCACATAACAAGGCACACGATTTACCTGGTGAATTATATCCCCAGATCCTTAAAACAATATACAAGGTTCATTTTTTATTTATTATACTTGAGAGAGAGTTTCATATGAGATGGGGTGGAGAAACACCAGAGCACCACTTTGGCACATATGCTGCCAGGAGTCAAGCCAGGTATCTTAGGCATGCAGGTCTGGCGCTCTACCAGTTGAGACAACTGCAGTTCTACTTCACTACTCATGAAGCTTCCTTTCTGCAGGTGGGGACTGGGGGCTTGAACCCAGATCTTTGAGCACTGTAATGTGTGCACTTAGCCAGGTGGTTGGTAATTGAATGGGGAAAGGGGTGATTTCTGGACCTTCTTTGAAAGCAACATGTTGTATGATGTGGAATAGCACTTTAGTGTTTATTGTTAGGTTTTATGATTTAATCATTTTCTAGATATTTGAACTTGGAAGGTAAATGAGACTTCACAAGTGCAGAGTGGTGCCTCCTCATTTTACTTCTGTTATGCTGTGTCTCCTCCTTTTTCTTGTTCAGCTCATAAGAGGAGCTCAACATGTTTACATGGAAAGTGCACTCATTCCTCTGTGAGAATAGCCCCCTTACACCCCCAAAGCTGTACTGGACAGTGCCTTCCAGGCTACAGGTTTAGGGGACAGGGCTTGAGAGCAGTTTCTTAGCATCATCTTTTTTGGAAATTTATAGAAGACTTTCATATTTCTCCAGGTTTCCTTCCTCTTTCTGTGTCTCTCTATCTGTATGTCTGTCTATATCTCTCCTCTTTTTGAACCACACTCCACATCATGGTATTTTATTTTTATTGGCCTGTTGAAATGCCCATGTTTTAAATTGAGGGCATAGAACATGTCTAGGAAGTAATGAGAATGGCTTTATCTTGTATCTCAAAGAGATACTTCCAGATGTTGAGTTCAACTATGGGTCACCAACTCCAATGTGATCACTGTAGTCTCCCAGCATGCATACACAGTCTCCCTCTCATGCCTTCCCTCCCTTCCTTACTCCCTCTGTCCTTTCTTTCTTTCTCTCTCTCTCTGGTGCACGGAGCAGAGCAGCCACTGTGAAGACTTCTGTGGGCACAGGAGCTCCGCGCGCTGGAGCTTTGGGTCCCCAGCGGGCCTTCCTGCTCGGGGCTGCGCAGTCCTGCAGGGTGCTTTGCAGTGCCCAGGGGCTGGGCTTGAGCGCACCCTGGTGGAGGCCGCAGCCCCCCGCGGGACATGCGCCCTGGGCCCACCATGGTCCCCATTTCCCGCTTGACCCGCGGGTCCCTGCGAAACAGTTGTCTGTTTGGAGGGACTCTGGGGGTGGGGTGAAGGAGGGCGGGCCAAGGGCCTGGGCTGGGGCGCGAGGTGTGAGGCACCAGGGGCTGAGCGCCCCCCCAAGGCGTGCAGGGGGCTGGCCCCTTGGGTGGAGCGCTCACACCCCCCACCCCCCAGTGCGCAGGTGCCTCCCTGGGCACTGAGTGCGCAGGCGCCAGCCTCTGGCACAGACCAAAACCAGGCTGGAGCGAGGTCACAGTGCTAGGCAGCAGCGGCGGCGGCAGAGCTGGACCAACAGGAACCCTGACTGACTGACCAACGGAGCCTCGAGTCTCGAAGGCAACGGGACTACGATGCCTGCCTACCGGCCCGCTTGCCATGTGGCGGGGCACCTGCACAGCCTGGAGCACTTGAGGATGTCTGCTCTGAGGAAGGTGCTACTGTGGGGCCGGGTCGGGTCGGAGCGCGGGTGCCGTCGGGGAGCGGGGGGGGGGGGGGGGGGTGGCAGGTGGCGGGGAAGGGTCTCCGCGGAGCGCGCGGGTGTGGGCGGGCGACCCTGCGCGAGACTGAGTGGGGGCGGGAGCGCGTAGGTCTCTGCTCCCGAGCAAGAGCGAGGCCCCCAGGCACCTGTGCGTGTGACCCCGAGTTGGCAGCGTGGCCCCGCGCCCCGGCGGCACTGAGTGCCCGGAGCGAGCGCGAGCTTCCTGCACCATGGCGGGTCCCTGGGTCCCGGGCTCTGGGGTGCACAGTGGGCGCCGAGTGGGGCTCTGAGGCGGTGCGAAGGTCCCTCATCGGCCCTGTGAACCCAGTAGCCAGGAGACCCATGGAGGGGCTGACCAGCCAGAGGGCTACATGCTGACTGGGACTCGGGTTCAGGCACCTGAGGGGCAACCACCATGTTGGTGGTGGGGCAGGCGGCACATTACACCCCCATCCCCAACCTCCTTGGTCAATTCCGTGTGGTGACGCTCTCTGGGACCCCCGGGAAAGAAGAGGTGTGGGGTAGCTGGTGCAGGGTGGCCTCAGCTGCTGTGACTGGGGTGGGGGGAAGGCGTGCGCCGGCAGGGGGTGTCCAACGCCCTGCTTTCCAAGTTCGAGGGAGCACACTGGCTTTTTTAGGGGAGGTTGCTAAGCAAGGCGCTACCCAGAAGAGGATTTTGTAACCAAGCCTCCCCTGGCAGCAGCTGCTGCTGCTGGAGCCCCTTCCCTCTCTTGCAGGAGAAATGATGTGATGAGCACAGCCCTGTGCGCCTTGGCCAGGGGGCGGCGGGTGCGGCCAGGTGGGCTGGCTGGGGTGTGTGTGTTGGGGGGCCGCTGCCCACCGCCTCGCCCCACCCCCACCACCCATCCCTTCGATGCGCCCTGGGTGTCCGGACGAATTAGACTTGGGGAGCCTAAAGGAGAGAAGAGTTGCAAGAGGTGGGGAGGGGGTGGCGAGCTCAGGCGAGGTGGCTAGCAGAGGGGACCTGGCTGCACTGGCCCAGGAAACTCTGGCCTCCTCCAGGCTGGGGGACTCCACCAGCCTGTCTCTCTTGGTGAAGGTCTTGGGTTTCGGAATCCATGATTTATCAGCGGTGTCACTCTTGTATGGATTAACAATATGGCCATTGCCAGCAGAACCATCTTCATTGTTGATTGATTCTGCAGGGGCTGTAAATAATAAAAACATGCTAATTTTTGACAGGTCAAGTTGTTACTCTGGGTTTTCAAAAAATGTCATTAATCAGAATTTTCCAGTAGCCAAATTGCCTTGTGCAGGCGGCTGTGACTCAGATATCTTTGGCTCTAATAGTAATTGTAGAGTGTGCACCATTTCCTTTAGATGGGGTGACTTTTTCATTGCCTGCAAGAGAACAAATGAGCATTATTTTGTCCCCCACATCTGGCATTATGGCTAGTGGGAATCAGGGTGTATGGTGTACGTGGGTACATTTGGACTGAGAGGTAGGGCCTTGCAGCCCTGCAGGAACAGAAACAGGAACTACAGGCACCAAAGACACTATCTTCTCCACCAACATTTAGAGTCGATTTATCCTCTGTCAGTAGTTCAGCAGAACTGAGGGTTCTTCTCAGTAAAAGTTGTTCAAGGGAACTGCACTTTATACATGCAAATCACTCAGTTCCCTTTAGTAACTCTTTCCTCCATGTTTCTCTGTTCTTGGTTAAGAGTTCATATAAGCCACAGATGTCATCTATGTCACTTGTCATGTCAAA